>NW_015113890.1:0-86580 GCF_001443285.1 Poecilia latipinna | reverse complement strand
TTGTAAAGAAAACCCCCCACAAAAAAAACCACCCCTCTCTCAAAAAAATGTTTTTAAATACCCAAAAAAAAAAAAAAAAAAAAAAAAAAAAAAAAGCCACTGACGTTGGACTGTTCTTTGTTTTAAACAGCTTTCTTCGTGGTGGTGATTTTGTGACAATCCTCCACTGCTGAATAACTTCAAAATTGATTCATAGACGGCTCTGTCCTTTTCTTTACTTCTGTAAATTTTTAGGTTTAGTGTGGCGTCAACGTTCTTCTTCTGCAGACGTGGGTCACTTTGTGGTTGTAAATTGCTCACACGTAAATGTAATTGTGTTCGCATTTAATTAGTAGTATAAACAACCACACCAAAAAAATAAAAATAAAGAATTAAATAAAATATTGGATTTCAGCAAACAATCAGATATGAGCATCAAGATCTGCTGTGTGAACGTAGCTAAAGAGTTCCCGAGCCGAGAGGCTCATATAATCTCATCAGCATATTCTGGGGGTTTATCCAACTATCTCCCCCAAGTTGAATATGTTTGGAAACTTCTGAGGAAAACTGAACCGTAATCATGTTTTCATAGAAATGAGGTGCTCAGGTTACTGTGACCAGCAGTGAACAAGAGCCAAAGTTAGCAATTTTCAGCATCTGATGTGCCGTCAGATGCATATTGTGATGCTGCTTCTGCTCCAAATGAAAAACAGATGAGAGGAAGTATTTTGGGCTGCTCTTACATCTTAAATATAGCTCTCAAAGTGAAATCTGAAATATTTAGAAGCCATACTCAACGCTCAAAACTTCACAAAATCCAAAGTCGCGATTGGTGCATCTCAGATGTTTGCCAGAGTTGTTAAAACTAATCATTCTTTCCAAGTAAAGTTTGACTTTCCAGGTTTTTCCTTTCACATTACACATTCATCTGCAGTTGGAGCTGACAGGTAGATTTTGAATAAGGTTAAGTTGAGGAAGAACACTGATTGCATGACTAGTCAAGAGACCAGCTAAAAGAAAACCCTGAACTGTGAAGAGTAAGGATGAACATTTTAGAAACTGCTTCAAGCAGAAACTAAGGCTCACTTGTTCAATCGTTATTAGCAACAATAAATGAAAATTTGAGATAAAAAGCAATCTAAGAAACAAATGAAGCAATACCATCCCTCCATGCTGGTTGAGATTAAATTCTCAAAGAAGAGAGGCAAACTGCCCTTTTATCCCAAGGCAGTCCTAAAAAGGGTTTCAAATTGGGTTAAGGGGGAAATAGCAGTCATTTTCTGTACTCAGAACGGGGGGGCTTTGCCTGGGAAGAAACGGAAAAGAAACGCAATCCATCTCTGCGATGATAGAATTTCATAGGAAAAGCTTCAATAGAGCAATTCTCGCTTACAAAGAGCTACAACTTAGGAAGAAGATTGACCCTTTATTAAATCAAGCCGTCTTGCATGGATGATAACTCCCACTTACAGCACCTTCACATCTTTAAGTGGGGTGAAAAGGTATCCTTCTGACCCAATCAAAGTGTTTCTCAAGGTCCCATTACTCCTTGATGCTATGATTTTTCAGACACATTTTCATTTGTGTGAATGTTTGAAAAGTATTTAATATCTTTCATCTCAACTTGATCAAAATAACTTTTTGGGGGCACCGTTTTCTAGAGTAGTGAGATTTACCTGCGTCTCCAGAGTTTGGATTTTTGACTCCAGCTCCTTGATCTTCTCCTCCTTTTTTTGGGACTCGGCCTGGGCCTCCTGCCGTGCGCTGAACTCCTCATCAAACTGCAAGAGAAGAGAAACAAGAATGTCTGCGTGTAGATAACAAACACGTGTAGGTAAAAGGTAAAGCATGGGGTTGTCTCCGGAGAGCGACCAGAGGGCGCTTCAACGGGAAGAGAAAGCACGCCACTTCACACTCTGAGGCCCGTTTCCATCCATAACCCTTACATCCCCGGAGTCCTGTCACCCTTTGTCTCTTGTTTGGATCTTGGTTTTCACGTATGTTGATGGCTCTAACCTTTGCAGAAACCAAGGCATGTCGCAACAATGATTTCACCAGCCCAGCAGGGAGCAGAGTGGATCGCCGCGACACGAGTCTTAAGAAAAAACATTCAGGACCCCTGCTGTTGTCAGATTGAAGTTGAGACTGTGTTTCTTGCCTTACTACAGTGCAGTGAAAAAGTATTTGTTCGGTTGCAGATTTCTTTCTCTCTCTTTTTTATGATTTACTGTCACACCAACACCTTTAAAATCATCAAACAAAAATAATCCGAGTATAAAAAAACATATTTCCAAGTGATTATTTAATTTGTGAAGGGAAACCTTGCTTTGAGTAACAAGTTGATTAACAAGCTCAATTAACTACAAGATGACTGATTAACCAAAAATATTTGGAAAACTTTGTTCAATTTCATTGACATCTATCAGTCAAAAGTAGGTTACGAAATCATTTCTTAGGCTTTGGGACCTCCAGCGAACCACAGTGACTAACTATTGAAAACTAGTAAACCGGCTTTGCAGTGATCCGCCTACCAAAATGACTCCAGGATTGAAACGAAAGCTTGTCCTGGAGGGCACAGAAAAACCCAGACCAGCATCTAAAGCACAGAAGGTCTCGCATCATTTCACTAACTGAGTTCATATCTCAATAATTAGAAAGAAACTGGGCAAACAATGCATCCATTTGAGAGTTTCACAGCCAATAAAAGAAGAAAAAACACCTCTGATCTAAAATAATGATTTACCAATGGACCGCTAAATATTTTGTGAACCGAGGAGACAAAAGTTGAACCTAATGACCCTTACATGCACTGCAAGACTACCAGCACTTATCAAGCAGGGAAGGGAGTACCTCTGGACTGGCCTTAGTAGATGGAAACATTCATTCTGATCAGGGAGAATGTCCAGCCATTAGTTAGTGACCTTAAGCTAAAGTCCACTTAGGAAATGCAGCAAGAAAATGATAATTACACCAGCAACAGCAAATGACTGTTTCAGAATGGCCTAGTCAAAGGACAACGGAAATTCAATGCCATTTGTGTTCAGATGACATGCAGTCATCTTTAGGGGCTAATTATTTTGCCTGATATTTCTGTGACATTCTGACAATTCACAGTGTGACAAAAGAAAAAAGAAAAAAACACAGGAAATCTGAGGTTTTAAAACACTATTTCACAGAACCGCCGGTAACTGAATCTGTTTAAACCTTTAAGTGAGGTCCGGCCTTAAATACGGAATCACATCAAGGCTTTTCCACATAACTTAACTCTCCCCAACCTTGTGCACAAATAAGTATACATCAGAACATCACAATCGATTCTTGTAATGCTGATACGGATCATGTAGCGTCACAGCCAGGTATTGATTGGGGCATGCTAAATCAATAGCTTGTCTGGGAGCTCTGGGGAAGAAAAAACTTTGCTGATGGGAGCTGGCCAACCAAAAGGGAGGGGAGGGGGGGTTATTTGAGTGATTAATGTCTCACCTTTTTGGAGTACTCTACAGCCTTCTGTTCACTCTCTTCAACTTTGGCTTTATCCACACACTGATCTGCAAGACAAGAAGGGCGTGAGATACTTCAAAGGCATCTCAGGGTGCAGCATGCATCTTTAACTCATTGTGAGGCTTCGAAGTTAACTGGTGTCTTCTTTTTAAAGTAGATCCAAATCCAATTTGGGTCATTCATCTGGGCTGTGAGCGTTCCTTAGGAACCTTTTTTTCATTTAGAGTGCCAAAATGTATTCTAGGAAAGCTAGCAAGCACCTCATTATTTCCAAAAGGAATCATTTCAAACAGCAATTGAAGGTTCCCAAGAATACACGGAACATGGCAATTTGATCAGATTTCTATAAAAGAAAATTAAGCATCATCTGTATGAGAAAACATTGCATGGAATAGAAACATGATCATTACAGGACAGGTAAGGTTTAAAGTAGCAAATGAAAAATCAATGAGAACTATAAGTGTACAGTAGATTTGCAAACCACTTATTTTTTTTAACGTCGATTATGTGCTTCACTCTACAAGACTCCAAAAAGAGTCTGAAACTGCATAGGTAAACTGTGACTTTTTATCTTTTATAGATTTCCTTTATAGATTTATTGTTGGGGTTTTTTTATACAAAATGCTTGCAAATCTAAATACTGCTCAAAAAATAAAGGGAACACTCAAATAACACATCCTAGATCTGAATGAATGAAATATTCTCATTGAATACTTTGTTCTGTACAAAGTTGAATGTGCTGACAACAAAATCACACAAAAATCATCAATGGAAATCAAATTTATTAACCAATGGAGGCCTGGATTTGGAGCCACACACAAAATTAAAGTGAAATGTTCCCTTTATTTTTTTTGAGCAGTATACATGGACTCTTATATTTACATCTGAAAAAATCTGAAAAATATGGCATGCTTTTTTTAATTCAAGCCCTTGTACTCTGACACCCATAAATAAAATCTGGGGCAACCTATTGCTTTGAAAAGCCGACAAAGCAGTAAATGGAGCCTTCCAAAGTGATTTAATGTAAGTCCAAGTTCAGCTCTTCTGTGAAGGTTTTAAAGGCTTGTCAGAGAACACTGGTGAGCAAACCAACAGAATGAAGACCAGGAAACGCACCAGACAGCGTCAGTGGGAGAACATGCTCGCACCATAACTAACAGAGTTGGTGTGAACATAGATGAAGCTATATATAAAAAACAACAACAAAAAAAAAAACTATATTTAGGCTGGAAAAGACCTTTCACCTTGCAGCAGCCAGAACCACCATGCCTAGATCAAAGTCTATCAGTGTGTCAGTGTTAGAATGGCTCAGTGAAGCTCCAGGCCCAAGTCTGAGGTAAGAGATGAAACCTGATGCTGAAAGATGCCATCCATACAATCACCCTGAGCTGGAGGAATTTTGCAAAGAAAAAACAAACCTGTCTATCTCTACATGTGGAAAAGCTGATAGGTACCCCAACAGACCTGCAGCTGTAATTGCAGCAAAAGGGGGTTCGACAACAATTTGGCTCAGTCTGAATGTTGAAGTAGGACTTAAAAGATGGTAGAAAAACACATTTCCCACTTGTGTGTTTCATTTTGCTTTAGCAAAGTGGGACAGAAAGCCTCAACCAGCAGAGGGTTGAATACAAATGACTGTCACGATTTTCCAATTTCTATTTAGATAAATAAAAATACACACTTCCTTCTCATTTCAATTCACTGTTATGTATGACTTTGTATTGGTGCATCACGTAAAATCCCAATAACATACAATTAACTTTGGTATTATGATGCAGCAAATTGAGAAAAATGTTCAAGGGGTTGGAATATTTTTGTGTTGAAGCGACAGAGAGAGCTTGTTTGGTGGAGAAATGAGAGGAAGTGCACATGATTCATGACCTACAAGCACCGTTTGGCTCTGGAAAAATGCATTTTAAACAAAATGCCTCAAGTTTTAATGTGAGTGGATCAAGGCAATTTGTCCGCAGCCTGCCATCATTACTACAGCTTAAGATGACAACTCGCTTTAAAAGAGGAAACTAAAATACTAAAAATAGGTCTAAAAAGGGCAGAAAAGACACATTTCATCCCTCCATGTGTTTTTTTATTAAACTTCAGCATAGTGTGAGACAAAGCTCCATGCAGCATCTGTTCTCAAGGGATAAGTTTAGAAACTTTTAATGACCCTTTGTTGGCAAGTCACAAGCTAGCGACACGACTGTGAGAGACAAAGTCAATTTATTTTTATTTTTCAGCGGGAAAAAAAAAATCTCCTTTGGCAATGCAGCTCAAATTAACATTGTCTGCTTGACTCCACCAACACAAATAACTGAATTAAAGCAAATGCTTCTCCATTTTATGATTCATTTGGCCAAATCAAACACACTTTACTGTTAAATTTATTCTCATTTTGTGCATGCTGATAGACTGGAAATCTTGGATTTTTTTTCCACCAGCCAATGAGTTTAGCTAGTAAATCTGTTGATTTTTGAAAAGAATATACGGTTATGCTAAAAAAAATAACTAGTCCAACAACACCAACCAGATAAATTGCAATCTGTGGTTGAATTATGTTTTTACGTGCAGCTAGATGTAGTGTAGTAATACAAATCAACAGGATTTTTATATATCTGACTCGGTTTAACATTTGCAACATCAACTGAATGTTGTTGTGAATTGAAAGTGCTTCAACAGTGTGGAGTTCAAACTGTAAAGGCCATTCTGCTGTGAACGAACAGATGTTATTTAAGGAGTCAGCAAATGCTGGTTGTAGAGCATTCCTCTAACAGAATCTGAGCAAAATGGGTCAATGGACACATTGTTTAGAGGAACAAGGCATCTTAGTGCTCCGACATCACTGAGATGTCAGATGGGAGGTCTCTGTAAACCTGTCGAGATTAAACATGAGTTCATAGTAAATAAACATGGCCGACCAGGAGGAAGCAACACCAGTAGTTTGGGTATGATGAAGTGCCCAGCATAATTTTCCGACCTTGGTCCACTTGAAACATGACAAGGGACATAAAAGTGATGCTTCTGAGGCAAAACAGAGGAATGCAGAGAGATTGTGGAAAGTATTTTGATCATCCTGGGCTGAAATGCCGATTTATAGGAGCCAGAGGTCAGTTGACTCCATGCAACACAGACGGGAAGCAGCTCTCTGATTATACAGGTAACTATTAGTTCAGTGAGTCACATGAAAGCTGGATCTTCAAACAATTTTCAATTTAAACTGCAAACGTTTGAGTTTGTGAAGAAAAACACATGAAGTGCTATTGGTTGTAGAGGCCAGTGTTCCTTTTTTTTCTCATTTTTTGTAGACTGAATTTAAGTAAGTTAAACTTAACTAAATGTTTTAATTGAAAGAACAAAATGAAGACTTCCTATTGCATTTACATGTGTAAAAATAACACTATAGTTAAACACTGCTTTAGTAATAGCGCCTTGTCAAAAAGTAAGAATACAACACAAGTACCAAAAAGTATTAGCATTAGCATTTGCCAACAATAGGTGGCACATAAACAACATTTGCAGTATGAAGCAGTTGAAAAGTTACCGATAAGCTGAGTGAAGTCCACATCCAATCGTTTACTGTAGCCAAAGTCAGGGTCCGTCCCACTGCGGTGCAGAACCACCTGAGACACGCATTCCTCGATCACCTTGTAGTACTGAGGTCTGAGAGAGGTCACGAGACAAAGCAGAACAATTACACATGAAAGATATGAGTGACACAAACCCCACGAGGCTAATTAACCACAAATGATTCCCTTATCCAAGTAGAGGTCACAAAATGCCATGTCGAAAAGGCTGCTGCTGGAGAAAATAGGTGCACCATTAAATTTGATCACTTGCTTCACCCTTATCTTAAATTTAGCAGATTAATGGCTACACAGAAACCAACCACGCGATCGTCTGTCCATTTCAAGGTGACTGACGGCCGCCAACGCTACGCCTGCCCCCTCGCGTAATTTGCAATCTTCTTTGCCAATTAGGGCGACCGTAAAAACTGAAATGTAAATCTAATCAGTGTAATGTGTGTAATTAAAGGCACAATGGGCAGGAAAACATGCCAGGCAGTGGGGAGTGTGACTGGGAGCGTGGCGTCGTCAAACATGGACTGTGAATCAGCCTGAAAGTCCGTCGCCAGCGCGCAGGTTGCTATGTGACCTTTTCTGTGTAACATTATCAACTTTAATTGCAAGTGACATTTAGCAAATACAATGCCATCTTAAGCCAGGCTCCAAACTGAGAAGTAATTATTTTTTAACCCTGACACAGGCCAGCGTTTGATGTTTAAATCTGAAAACCAGTCTTGTTTTTTTTTTTTTTTTTTTAATTCTTCCAGTAGGTAAACATTATCTACTTTGCAAGTTAAATTTTAATCTTGGGTAGCAGATGTTTGAAATACTGTCTGCCAAGGCACCCTGACAACAGCCTATTATACTAAAACTAAACTTCACTGTTCAAGTGCATAAAAGGGTTCTGAGACATCAAACTGATGTCTCCTGCTGGGCCTCTTCAAAACATAAAAAACACTTGAACATATAAAAATAAAAGCCTTCAACAGCAAATTTCTACAATCACCACATGCAAGAAAAATAATTACCTTTACAGTCCAAAAAACACGAGTCTGTATTTTAATAAATCCAATCAAACCAAAACAGAAATGGGATTAAGTCAACTTTTTATAGTCAAAAAATGGTTAAAAAAAAGTCTATTTATTGTTTTAATGTGTGGCTTTCTATGTATGAAACCTTTGAAAAAAATACATATTTTGTTGTAGTGGCGTGACCTCACACTTGGAGAAAAAATTTGGAAAGCTTTCAGAAATTGACTAAATCATCAATGTAATATCTACAGACACATATGAATATTAAATGATATAAAGTAATATACAAGTATAATGTGAAGCTGGCCAAGGTGGATATGACGCATGACTGCTCGTTTCCCACTGGTGTAACCATGAACTGACAAGGAAGCATTATCCTCTCGATCACTTCACAAAAACGGTAAGACAAGGAAACATGCTGATTAAGTCATACATAGAAAATGGCAACCTTTAGGTACAAGATGAAAGTAGAGAAAGACAATATGGCAACATTCATGTGTATAATTGAAGTAGAAAAGAGGGAAAAAAGGGACAAAATGGTAAAAAAAAAAATGTGGCTGAAAATTAGTGAACGAGTGAATTGGGCCTTTCTATACACATGTTTATCATGGGCGACATTAAATATTAACTTTAATCTCAACGGTAAGACAAAATTGTCCTTGCATTCAACAACCAGAGTGATATTTAAGTTCTGACAGAATCGACATATAATACATCCTCGCCATGCTTCATATCTTTCCAGAGATGATTTGGTGAGTGATACTAAGCTACTTAAGTAATGTGCGTGAATGTTTGGGCAGACAAATCTGAAGTGAATCATTCTTCAATAATTACTAACAGAGAAATCCATTAGCATCTGGAAAACAGCGATCTGATTGAATAATCACAGGAAATGAGTCAGTTTGTTGTTGGTAAAGGCACAGAAATAAATTCAAAGTACAGTCGTCGATTAAGTCTCTCTGGTCGCCCTTAAATTCCTAATTGAAAAAACAACTACACTTTAATGTGTTTTGTTATGCTGCGCCAGTGGATGACAGTGAAAGACCCACCTTCATACACAAATATGCTGGAGTTTAATATTTTTAGCTTCCTCTAGATTGTCCAATTGATTCATAACCGCAGACGTCTAAAAGCCTGAGGTTTTAAGACAACTTGGATTAGATAAGGACTTCAGTCTGATCAAAGGCTTGGCTGTCTGTTGGTTCTGCGAGAAAAACATTGAGCGAGAAGGAGGGGAAGCATTACGGCTGCTAAAATGCGATAATTGATTACAGCAGGCAGAGCTGTGAACAAAGTGTCTGCTGCCAGGTGGGTTAATTTTGTCCAAAAACACCAAAAACTGCACATAAACAAAATATGTCAGCGAGAAAATAAAAAGGAACATCAGAGCATTTCGTTGCCATCAAACACTAAATGAAACGGAGTTAATATCTGCCCTTTTAAGTTTAACAGCTAATTTCAAAGTCTATTTTTCCACTGTGATACCTTGTGAGTGGGCAGGACACACGAATGTTGTTTTATAAAAGACGAAGAAAAAAAAAAAAAAACGAGAAATTTTCAGCCAAAGTAAATAAGTATAAACCAGCATTTATTTAGGTGTGCTGTTTTGAAAGCATGAAATGCCACACGTTAATCTTGAGCTGGTGGATTCACCCACTCATGACTGGCACAAGCTGGTGAAAGCTCACACGTCGCCCCGCATGGCTTAAGCACCGTGGGGACTCGGCTTACAACTGTCATGAATGCACACCACATTATTATCTCAATAAGCCACACTATTTTCCCCTTCGTCCTCCATCCTCCACCGCCGCCGAGCAGATAGAGACTGGGTGGAGATAACTAGAGACGGAGAGAGTGACCCAGAACTGTCAGGGCCCTTCCACAGTGGGCAGGCCTGGGCTTCCGAAGCGAGCACACGTCCCCAGTATCATCCTCAACTTCTCCTTTTTCTGTGGCACCTTCATTTCTTCTAGTGATAACTTGTGGTTCACAGCCACTTGATCCAGCCCTGCTCCACATAACCAGTGTAATCCCCGTATCACCAGGCTCCAAAAGAGCAGATCTGCTCTGTTATTGCTGGGTGGGTTCGATGCGTTCCAATTCATTACACTTGCAAGGAAAGATTAATTATCAAAAATAAACCCAGGCCTGAAGGGGGGGAAAAAAAACATACAACTTATGTTTTGTTTGGAGACTTTATAGACATAGCGGGTTCACTCATAATTAGAAGACTGCAATGTTTAAAAAAAAACAAATGCTTAATGATATATTTGAAAATAATAAGTGGCAGCACATGGAAAGTTGAGTGAGATGAAAAAGAAAATAGGAAATACACTTCCTTGTAAAAGTTCTGGATTTTGTCACGTTAAAACCACAAAACATCTGTACATTTTATTTGGATTTTATGCAACAGATCAACACAAATATGTAAATAACTGGGTAAGAGAAGGCATACAAAAAGATATACAGCTTTCAAAACATGCTAAAAATCTGAGACGCGTGCCGAGAAATGTAAGAGTATAATACTAAATATAAAATATAAGGCAACAAACTGCCTTGAGATGACACAGCAGACACCTGCTGTGTTTAATTTAATCCCAGTATAAATGCAGCTGCTCTGCAAACGCCTAAGAGGTTTGTTAGAGAAAATCACAAAACAAAACTCATCAGGAAAATTATATTAAAAGTCATATTTATGGAAATGACAAAACCTAACATTACAACTACAAGAGGGTGCAAAGTGATAGTTTCGATCGAAGGACGTTTATATGAAAAATGGCTCAGTCAAAGTCCAACTGGGCTGAAAATTTCCATCTCTAGAAATGCAGAGCTGGCAGACGCACTCAACAAGCTGTAATTGTATAGGTCGTTTGTCAAGAATTAAGCCACTCTAAGCTTTAGTATACAACATCTCAAAACTCCATTCAATTTTGTAGCTGCAACATGAGAACATAGAAATAAGTTTGAAGGGTGGGACTACTTTGAAAAAGCCCAGCATAGTGGACACAAATAATATACACAAGCTCATGTTTCTCGTAAATTGGTCTGGATTCGGAGTTCTTCTCCCTCACACTCACCCCATCCAACCTTAAATCGAAATACAGTATTTATTTAAAAACCCGCTTGCACTGCATTAGTTCTCCATCTTCCCTAATCTGCAGCTGTGATGCACAGGGAATTAAATGTCTCACTCATGATGCGTTTCTACTCGTAATGTCTGTGTTCTGAGTTCATACTTGCATTAGTTTGGACGGTTGAAGGGAAAAGAAACTCACAACATATCTTTTGAAAGAACTTTAGATTATTTTTCATGAGCAGTTCAGCTGATCCCTTCATGCTTCTGCCTGAAGGAGCTGAACGTGGACAACGAAGCAGAGGTAGACAGGGATGGTTAATGTGAATTCCATTTCTCACTTCCTCCGAATAGATGAGGAATGCATTATTCATGCCTCCAAGGGGACAGCAACTTGTCTTTAGTAAATTCATCCACCTCCTCTCATCCTCAAGTTATCTTCCAACTTTCTCTTTGTAAGCCGAAGTTCTGCAAAAAAGTTCTGACGCAGCATGAAATTAATCAGAGCCTCTCTATTAAAATAAGTCACCCTCTCGTTTTACAGTCACTGACTAATCTGCTTTTTCAAACATTAGGCAGGTTTCAGAGTGGCTTAATTCTCGACAAAACAAAACGATGTCCTGACTGAAACGGCTCCCCTGATAACGATCACTCGGACAGTGCAAACAAATAAGAACCACCAACTGTTAAACGACTGCTTTCTCCTGTGCAACACAGCCAACACTCATCCAATTAAGGGTGTTGGCTGGAGTTCTTCAAACTTGCAGAATTTAACATACAGATATCAGTGATGTAGCACTTCTGTCCTAGATAATGATTCGAGCTGCAGCAGGTGGAAATCTGGAGGAAGTGACTGAAAAAAGGACAAAATACAAACAATATTTTGGTTTGTAACTTTCAGGCTACCATTGAGTAAAGTTAACGGAAAAACGGTACAGAGGAAGAGAAAGTATCATCTGAGGGTTTACAGTTAAAACCCATGGAGGAGTGTCAGAGACACCTGGCGGGAAAAGGAGAGGCAGAAGCAAGTGATGTGGATTAGCAGTGCTTGGCAACACCTGATGTCATCCAGGACATGTTCCTGTATAATATTGTCTCTGCTGCACAGAAATTGAGCAGTTAGCATATCATGACAGTCGTGTCATTTGGCGACAGTCTTCAGTTAGAGGCCGACACAGAGTCTTCGTCACGACTCCGAAGAAACTTGGATGGTCAGAAGAAACTTAATTTCATTTTGGGAGAACCAGAGCAATTTTGAACTTGAAAAACAAAGAAAAAGCATTGAAAAAGTATACGAATAATTTGGTTGACACAATGCTGCCTTGTGTAAATAAGCAACTAACGTTATAGTTCAGAATAAGATTTATTACAGAAGTTCTATTTCTATTCTTCTATAAGACATAGGATTACCAGGTAAGCCTTTTCTCACAGAGATCATCTTGTACTTCATTCTCAACATTGTCCGTTTGTTATAAAACGGATAAAAATCAACCTTTTTACCAGGCCAAACTTCATAAGTTTGGTAAGTTGTGTAAATACAACAAATTAGGTGTTCCATTTTAAAGTTTTCAGATTTCAACTGGAGGTTTCTCACCCACAAAGCTCTCATATTCTAATGTCAATTAAAAAAAACAAAACAAAACAAAAAAAAATAAACAGTTTATTTGATCTTTTGTAGATTTATGTTATAAAATCAGTCACACAAACAGCACAGTGCAGCCTCCTTTAGTGAACATTTTGCTGCAGCATCTAAAACATAAAATACAGAGAACGGCAGTGTTATCAGACTGCACGCTAATAATAGTTAGCAGTGCCGCTGTCCTGCAACCTTGAGACACTTCTCTGCCCCAGCACACCCGAATCTAATCAATGGGTAACGACAAGGCATTTACAAAAATTGCTGACATGCCGAAGAGGCGATTCAGCCTTTTGATTCAGGTGTTTAGGAGCAGAGAGGCATCAAAACGTTGCCGACCACTGATTAGCCCGATGTCTGGGCCTGCTGTGATTGACAATGCAGCTAATAGCTCAAAATTTCCTTTACATTTTTGAAATGGCAGATGTAAGCCCAGAGAGGACATTTTATGGACGTCTGTTAAGGAAAAGTGAGAGTGAAATGAGAACGATGGGTTCGTGGGTATTGTATCTGCAGTCATAGAGGCAGAGTGAGAGCTCGCCTCACCAGGTCATCAGTCAATACAAGGCCAGCAGTGTGTAAAAGCCAAACAGAACTTACCTGATGTAATAGTCATTCCTGATAAGCAATAGGTGCTGAAGGATTGACAGAAAGTAGGTCTCCGAGGCGGTGTCTTTCACCATATTTGACAGGAGATGGTACACTTCATTCATATCAGTGAGGGAGCAAGGTTAAGGGAAAAACAACTTTTTTTTTTCTTAAATCAGATAGCTATAAAAGCATCCATTCTGACAAACGTATTCAACTCCGGTGAACATTTAAAGGTTATTACAGTTTGTTTTCATTAGAAGCGTTTTTTATTTTTTTATTTTTTTTGTAGATTGTAGCTCAGCTTCTCTGACAGGCATCATCGCACAAAAGTCAACAGAGATATAATTGATCTTTTCCGCTGTCTCTCAGGGGAGCTGTGACAGAGTAAACTGCTAAGTTGAGAACGGGGGACTGGCATTGAAGAAGGCTCCCACAGGTTCACCCGTCACTCCAGACCTTTCAAGACATACAAAACTAATTACATGAAAAAGTCGCACAACGCTTCACTTTTCTACACCAACTAAATCTCGAGGATCTGATCTTTTGCAGGGTAGATGCATATGTGAGGCTAAACCTTTATATTGAAACTGGCACGCACGCAGAAGAAAAAATGTCAGGCGATTAAATTTGCAAAAGCTATTGATTGTGTGTCTTAGCTTTGCTTTGCTTTTAAAGGAGAATCCAGTGACGGCTTGACATCTGAAGCAGCCGGTAAATCTAACGGGCCTTTTAATGCTTTAAGTTTAAGCCTAATGAACATTACATCCTGATTGAAAGCATTTGTTTTGATCCTTCACTGCTACTCATACAGCTGTATTGTATACAGTGGACAGAACATTTAGTAGAAAGGCTACCTTCAAATGTTTACATTTCCCCTGATATCAACAGCAAAAAAATTGAAACCTGAGCACAATTAGGTGTTCAGGGTTGAACCAAATGATAAAAAACAAAAACAAAAAGAAAATCTACTTAACTTATGTCTAAAAGGTGGATCCAAGTCAGCAAGCAGACAAATTTTGATTTGCAATTATTTCATAAAAAGAGAGGTGGATTATCCAACCAGAATTATGTCAGGATCTAATCATCTTGCTAAGTGACATTTTCTGTTACTAGGGTTCGGCAGGTTTTATTATCAATGGTCAAGCTTCGTTCATATAAATGAATCAAAGCCTCAAATAATGACGACAGTCATGATCATGATGGGTGTATGTACACTTCTGAGTGAAGACGATTAAAATCTAAACGCAAATCGTAGCTCTTCACAATCTGCATTAAAACATTTAAACCCACAGTGTCGTCAACCGCCACAGAAAACACAGACGCCGGAGAAACGTGTTCGTGATCTATGGGTTGCTCCGCTTGCCAGATCCCTCACTGCGTTTGGAAAAGATCAATGCTTTTAAATGCTGTTTCACCGCTCTCCAAATCAATGTTAACAGTGTCTGTAATTAAAATGCTTTAAATATATATATATTTTTTTTCTTCTTTTAGAAACAGAGGGGGGAACTAAAGCTCTTCTGAAGTATCGTTTCTCTCCTCTGCACTACCTGGGAGAATTACCAGCCCTGGGAGATTCAATTATAACCTCACCACAGCTGCATTTCAGAAGACGGGGGGGTGGGGAGGGAAGGAGCTCACCCTGGGAGAGAGCCGAGGTTCGTTCATCTATCACTAACCTTCGGACGTAACCCTGCTGTAAAACGCTGAGCTCCTCCATGCCCCCCCTCATCCACGCAATCGAAACTCTTTTCTCCTCACTCTCAGTTTCTCTCTCCGTCTCTTTACGCTCTCTCTCCAAATAATGAATAAACATGAGTGGCAGTCAAGTGTGATGTAGGCCAGTCAGTGGTGGGGTCAATCAATCATCATTCCACAGTTCATTAATATTTATTAGAGCCTGGAGTCATCTCCTCAGCACCTGGACCCAGAGCTGGACAGAGGAGACGAGTCTCTTCAGGTTAATATTTATGAAACCGCTGGGAGAAACAAGACACATGTGCAGAGCTCAGGTGGTAGAGGTTCTGCTGGTGTGTGTATGTGTGAAACGAGTGTGTGTGTGCGTGCTCCATGCAGACAAAAGGACAAAGGGTAACCTGGGTTTTCCAATCAGGGCCATACCTCACAGATCGATACCACATTGTCCTTGGAAACAAACATTGGGCCTTCTCATTTGTGAACCTGCTCAAGCACATCATTAATCCAGCTGCACCTCCCCACCTCCACCCGCCCATCTCCATGCACACATTCACAACTCCTCCTCCCCTCGCAAGTGTCACACCAAACTGTCACTCACGGTGGCACTTTTACGCCCTTACAAGAGCTGTGGAAGAAAATGGTAGCAGGAACGAACATCTACATAATGTCAGAGTCTGGTTCGTCTGCTCACAATGTCAGCCATTCATACATGGCCTGGGAGAAGATTTCTGAATTATTAAAGAGCTCTTCTCTCGGATGCCAGGAGAAGTTTGCCACTCAGGACTAAATTTGTGCTCCTCTTATTACTTACACGCCAGGATTTCAGAGCCAAAAGGTGGAGAAATGAGTAGTGCGTCTACAGGTGCATCTCAGAGAATTAGAATATAGTTGACAGGTTTTTTTTTTATTATTTCAGGATTTTAATTCAAAAAGTGAAACGGGAGGCATATATTTTAAGACATTGTGATGGTTATGACTTTCATCTAATGAAAAATCTCAAATTTAGCTTGTCAGAAATGAGAAAAGACCAAGGAAAACATTGTGTTTTGGTCTGTATACCCAGAGTCCATTTGCCAAGTAAACTAATGGAAAGTGTAGTGGAAGGAAAAATATGGTAGAAGCAGCGATAAAAATGTCAGCTTCTTGAAACATAATGGAAATGCTTGGTTAAGGGTTCTTTTGCATGAATTACTGAAGCTGTGAGCCTGAGGGACTGTTGAAGTGATAATGGAGCCCAGGTTACTTTAATATTCCCATTCAGCTTGTCGGCTTTAAGTGTCTAATCTTTCACTTGAAAATGCGTCATAGAAATACTAAAAAGGTTAGAGTCAGCACAGTGATACCATGGTCATTAAACTGGATTGTCGGTACTTTTGGCATTGTGGGTAAGGCGCAACGTCTTTCTAGTATGCATTTTAGCACACTGTTTCCTTCCACTAAACTTTCTGTCGATATGCTTTAATACAGCACTCCTATTTTTGAACAGAATCATGGCCGTAACATAAGAGTGGTGCATTAAAAGACCCTTTAATTAATACTAAGTTATGCTCTGAAAACTGAACTGTTACTAAATGTAAGCCAGTAATCAAAGCCAGTAAACCACTGATGTCTCATGAATCCATCATGCAGTACGAGTTTCCCTTTTTGAATTGAATTATTGAAATAAATTACCTTGTTAAGATGCTAGAAATATTAAATTCATACTTTGTTTCTTGTGTTTCATTAATGTCTTTCACAATTAAAGGCCAACAAAAAAGACAAAAAACAAACTAAAGAGAAGAGGGAAAGGACTGAAGGAGAAGAGCAAATAAAGGAGCAAAGAGGTCAAAGGTTAAGATGACTAGGTTATTTACCGAGTATACCTGTCTGGGGATAGAGCGGGATATTGTGCTTTGACTCATCTAATCCTCCTCTAATGAACAGAGCCATGGGGAGGATTTAGTCGGCAAAGCTGGACCAAAACCAACGAAACACACCGGCACACGGCTAGTTCTGCAGGAATATACATCGATCCTCCATGTGGCAACGCAAAAGACCAAAGGATATTCCATCTCAGCACGGATGTCGTCCAGGCGATGGGAGAGTTCGATGGCGTCTTCATCTTTGTTCTCGTTGAACACCTTCAGCTGAATGTCCAGCTCCTCTGTCTTTTTTATCTCCTGGAAATTAGTGGAAATGTTAAGAGTCAAAAGTGTTTTTTATACAGTGTAATATAAAACACACGGCTAATGTAGCTATTATATTATCTTTCACCTAAAATGCCTTGCAAAAGTATTTACACCTCACTGAAAGTCTTCACATTCTGTCACGTTGCAACTGAAAACCACAAAGGCGCATTTTGGGATATCGTCTTTTGGTGATGGCAGGATCATACTGTGGGAAAGCCTTTGAATGGAGCCAAATACAGAAATCCTAAACATAGCCGAGTGGTTAAGATGAAAGCATAATAATGTTTGAATGGCCCAGTCAAAGTCCAGACCTAAATCATATGCAATCAATATATGTATACAGATTATTCTCATCAAATCAGACCAAAATTGAGCTAATTTGTACAAACCTGCAGCTGTTTTTCATTGAAAACTGGCTCTACAAATCACTTAATACAAATACTGCAATCCTCCGGTCTTGTCGTGTTTTATCACAAAATTTCCAGTTAAATATGCTGAAGTTTGTGGATATAGCGTGACAGAATGTGAAAAACTTTTGCAATAGCAGTCTTGGAATAAAAAAAAAAAAAGAAAACTAAGATAGCATCGACCCTCTCGCCAACAGCTCCAGACAGAACCAATTCCTGCACACCTGTACCAGCCACAAGGGGACACAGAGTTGCTCTTTACCACTTCCCTATGAATCATCAGCAGTGGGGTTTATGCGCTGAGACACAGCCAAATGTAACCCAATTTCTGTAGGTATCAATCACCTTGCACACTGTTGGGGTGCACCATCTGTCTCCAGCAACCAACACTGGTTTGCAGGGAGATGCACAATGGCACGCAAAAGTAAAGGAGGGAGAAGAAGAAGGGAGGCAAACACAGGCGGCCAAGGACTATCAGAACAAAACAAATTGCGCTTTCTTTTTCGGCGGGCTTCACCGTTTCTTGGCCAACAGACACACACCTTCCTGAGCATAACTCATAATTAGATGAAGGAGTGTCACGCTGAATGTGGGCAATAAAAGTGGCAAATGTGGGATTCGTAAACGACTGTACACAGAGGCTCTTTCATATCAGGGGGCAGAAATGGAGATAATTAAAGTAATGACCGTAAAAATCAACAGGAGCAGCTGGGATGACTTATTAACAACTGGCTCCGTGACATGTTCACCCCACTTGCAACAAATGAGAGTTTGAGCGATGAGCCGGAGCTCGCTCGCCTTCGGCTCGTGTGAAGCCGTGTACGGTGAGGTTGCCGATAATGACGGCGCGGTGCAGAGGTGCGAGCTCCGCGCCGCGCTCTCCGCAAGCCCTTGCTACCATTAATCACACCAATTGTTTTGAAGCTTTCCTGTGCAGTCACTCCCACTTTTTTCTTCCCAAAAATCATTAAAGAAAAATAATTAAATCTAGTTTAATTACATTTAACATTCAAAATGCACATCAGTGAGTGGATTTTGCCAAAAGGCAAAAGCAGGAAAAAGACTTGCTTCATCGAAGCAAAGTAATAAATAATTGGTTTGATGAGGTAAAGTTTAGCCGAACTGACTTAAACTTCTTCATCGATCTCGTTTGGCAGATGAAGAATACGCTGAATATTTAGGTCACTTCATTCCTCTTCAATAAAGTCAGGACTGATCTAAGTCTGACTGCCAGTTGTTCTCCGTCGACTCACAGGAAGGATCTTCTTTAAGCCGCATCTGAGGAACTCGTTGCGTAGATGTATCCGGAAGTCCAGGTCGTCAGGCGAAGTGACCAGGGCGTTGATCAGCTGCATACAGGCGACCTGGAGAAAGTAAAAATAACAATAAACATATGAGCAAAACAGAACCTGAAATTTTGGCTTTCCAGGCTGAATTGCAGATTTTTACGTTTTTTTTTTCCTTCTCTTTTTAGAGACTAAACCGGATGAAAGAGAAAAGCCACTGAATATTCTTTGACAGAGGTAGTAGTTTTAAATTAAACTGTAAAAAAACAAATCACAAGAATATCCCTATGTGCATCACAGCACTTGTGACCTTTATGTGATCTATATTGAATATTAAGAAAGTGAATGCTGTTGTCAGATGTGCTGATAAACAGGAAACAGGAGCAAAGAATGATTTTATGAGCATCTGATCCCAGATCAAAATTGGAATTGGTCCATTTCAGATCTCTTTCCAATTGACTGGTGCATGTCTAAATATATCAAGCACAAAAAGTAAGAACACTTGGTGTTTAGTCAGTTATTACTTGGCAGCAAATCCCCATACCGTTGGAAAGCCTGTTTGTTTCTCTTTGAATAGTAATTATTTGTAAGAATAATGCATTTGCAGGCTGAGCAGCAAAGTTAAACGTGTGACTTGTTAAATCTTCTCTGCCAACACCCAACGGATTAATCTACTATTGACTACAGTTTTGTGTCATTTATTATATGGGATTAATGGAGTATGAAGAAACAATGTATATTTGGCCATTTAACTTTAATTCTTTCATTTAAAAAAAAAAAAAAAACAGAGCCTTCAGTAGAACAACATAACATCGCGAGACTAGGAATGACCTCGTTGGCTGCACACTTCTATGTGATAGGCAGCATTTGTCACAATTTAGGCAGCTGTAGTGGGCACACTTCTACTAATCTGCTAGGGTTCTAATAAAAGAGCTGATTTTATTTTTTTAAGTTTATTCAACTGTTTTATGAACAGTTAAATAAACTTCAAAATTTGCGGTAAAGTTTTGGTTAACTTCATGTAGTTATCCGCTTATATTCGTGTTCTTATTTTGAAGTGGGCGAAGACTTTTACTCAGCAGGTCTGTTTCCTCTTCTCACATTCTACAAATGAGTTATACAGAAAATTACAACACGTAAACAAAAAAAAAAAAAAGGGTGGCAACTAAACAAATACATGCAAAAATTCACAAACATGAATTGGTTCGTGTCTGTAATCTTCATATTCTTCAGCTACGAAGGTGATACTGCTTAATGGTGTGCTTTGTTAGTCAGTACTTGCTTCACTATTGCTCTTCAGAGCCTTGACTGCAGCACTGAGGACAAAAGTAAAGAAAGAATCAGGTAAAATGAGGAACGCAGTCCAGTTCTGTGAGGCTATTGACCAGACGTGCATTATTAATGGATTTATTGGAAGAAGAAAGAGTGAAAAAAAGAGTTTGTGTGCATGGTGAGAGGGTGGATGGATGAGTGTGGGTTAGGAGGAGGAAATAGCAGATGAAATATAATGAGAAGTAAGGTGTTTCTAGGGAGCAAGCCACAGATGAGGCACTTTTCCTTTGACAGACAATCGATATAAGGCTGAAGGATTCCCATGGACAAAATCGGAAATGCTGACTTCTTAAACCTTGACCCTACACTCAATGTTGTTATGTGTTATTAATCAGAGTCACAGCTGAGCTGATTCTTTGGGGCTGTCATGTCCGTTTTTTGGACTTAAAACCTTGTATTCTGCTGCTGCTTCCTCTCACTGTCAGTTTGAGCACCTCTGGGCCAAAATCTGTCTTAGTGTGAAGAACTGGATGAGGAAAACAAGAATAAGTGATGAAGCTATAGAAAGAATATAATCAGATATGGTCAAGCTTTTCATGGAAAAATTAAAGACTTCTCCGGACTGAACTTTCTAAAGTTCACAGTCCTTTGAGTTAGACTTAAAATACGAATGTCATAACACATTATACATTTATAGGAAACATTTCTACAGCAGACAGGGTTTAAATTTGTAATCTGCAAAAAGAAGAAAGTTAAGGCTAGGATGGAGGGAGGAAGAAAATTACTGGTTGCAAAACATCTCCAAACAATAGGGAAGAGGAAGAAGTCTGGAAATACAAATGCTTTCCATTCTCCTGTTTGATTTTTCTATACAAAAATACTGTTGGACACCTTTTCCATATTACATAGAAATAGAATAACAGAGTAGAAAGACTTTTTTATTTAAATATCTAAATTTCTAGGATAGTCTATATGTTGCTTTGCTTTTTTCACTTGATGCAAATTTTGTTTTTTAACCTTTAAATTGAATTTGCCGCATTTTTGTAGATTTCCCTACTTAGTTTGTTTTTACAATTTCACCATGAACTCCCCATGGTAGTTCTGCTTGCATGATACTTAGAACCACCACCAAAAAAACGTCCCTGCTGTTTCAGCACATCTCAAAAGTTATCAGTTAAAATGTTAGGTGAAAAAATTACACCTTCAGATCATTTTAAAACCGTTGCCGGCTTTCATGTGACACTTGCCCTCTATAATTTGACCTGAAAAGCTAAACAACAGTATAAAAACTTAAAGGTGAAATAAATTGGTAACCCTTGAACAAACTCTTTGCTGAACCACCTTTCAGTGTTGTTTGAGTTAAATCCATCACTATATTTGGATCTGGGTATATTTGCCTATTGTACCCTACAGAAATGATCTTTGTCATAAATATGTATATAAAAATATTTATATAGGAAAACATTTTGATCCTTTGTTGCCTCTCTGTAAATTAACAGTTTAGTTAAAGGATGTAAATCTCAGCAACAAGGCAGCTTAAAGTGGTTTATATGATAAAAACATAACACACTGAATAGATCTAAAAAGAAACAATACATTAGAGTAGCAGGATAAAGGAAAGTAGTGGAAAGCCACAATCCAGACTAAAACTAATCTATTTTCCAGTTATTAATCAAAGGGAGCTCTAAGCAATGGGATGTTTGAAATGAATTGTTTTCTGGATGTTTGTTCCAGATTAGATGAAAATTGAATGCTGCTTCTTCATGTTTGGTTCTGGTTCTTTATGTGTCTCTGAAGGTTCTGGACTGAGGGCATCACATCACCAGAATCAGCCGGATCAACCCGGATCACTAGTTTCACTCACGTAACCTAGTGTTTTTTTATTTTTATCAAAATCTGGGGAATTTTCAGTTTATTTGTTCATGATGTTACATTAAAAGTGACATAAAAAAAATTTAAGTCTTTGATTAGAAATCGTAATTGTAATTAAACTACCAATAGCTGGAAAATGTAAGAAATTTGAAACGGGGAGTTCCCTTCCTGCTCAGCTGTAGCCTGAACTACACTAAAACACATTTTAATCACATTAGCCAAGTCTAGCTGTGCAGAACATCACGGCCTTTGGATTTAAAGTCTATTAATTTCCCCAAAACCCCTGTATCAGCAAAGCATTTTAATTTACTCCACAATTAGCAGAGCTTCATTTCATTAATGGCAAAAATTAAAGGAAAAACAACAGCCTACTAATAAAAGAATATCTTGTTTCTCCTCCGCCGCCCGCCTCATCAATTTCTTTCATGACTTTTTTTTTCATGACTTCTCATGCCCTGCAGCTAATCTAATTCCTTAAGTAATTCCTTGCTCTGGACTCTTAAGGACAAAAAAAAAAGAGCTTTGAGTGGTGTTGTTGTTGCTGTTAGATAGTTGTTTTCCTGTTTCTAAAGAACACTGGTGAAAATGAGGAGAGGTACGCTGCTCTGCTGGCCTCTCACAGAGTCCTCCGAGATTCAACTTGACAGCAACATAGAAAAAAGCAAGAGGAAGTATTTGTGGGATGTGAGGAAAAAAAAAAAAAGATGAGCAGAAACAGCGAGAGGAAGGGGAAATATGACAAAAAAAGAAAGACAAACTCAATATCTTTCTTTAACTTCATCTTTTTTATGGGTTTGCTAAAAGAGAGGAGCCATTCAGTGGAGGTGCTCAATGAGGCAGGTGTTTTCTTTTAACAAAGAAGTGGCAATGGAGCATTGAGTTGATTATAATAGCCCCCTGATCACATCTTGTCATGTCCTAGGGGGAGCTTGATGTGGACGAGTCGACATGAAGACAGAAGCAATGAAAGATGTGGTAATACAGCCGAGGTGGAGGTATAAATGGACCAAACACAGCACAGAGTGGCAAAACTGTCAATTTGAGTCATGTCTGCTCCCATTAGGATCTTGAAGAAATATGACGCGTTCTGTACACTGGGCCCGCTCTGCGTCCACCGTGCATAACATAAACCAGGAGTTTTCCTACAATACTTCTTTTAATCTCAGTTTTGGGTTTCCAATCAATTATTTTCCACTGCATCACATCACAGCAGAGCAGTGTTGAGGTATTTGGATCATCGCGCTGCTTGTTGTTTTTGTTTGTGCTGTGTGCGTGCCTAATTACTCACCTGCAGCTGCTGGGCCTCGTGGTTCTCCAGTCCCTCCACAATTGGAGCAAATCTCTCTTTATTGTTCCTCTCTGCAGCAATCGTCATGGCAGCCAGAATCTTATCCAGGCTGGGGAAAAAGCAAGCAAACAAACAGTTTTAAAACCTCTAACGACAGGACATTTCTTCACAATTTAAAGCTCAAACAAAACCGGTCTCTTCTCGTGTGTTGGTCAGTGCAGCCGATCGTTTATGTTTTTCACTCGTTAAATCCCATTTGGACCCGATCTCGCTGTTGTTAAGGGAAGCTTGAACAAAACGATAGGCTTTTGCTGCAAATGCGGCCTATTAAAGCGTTTGTAATAAATGTATTTGGTAATATGAAAGCAAAGCTATTTGAAAGGTCCAAGTAAATTTGTGTTCAAAAGGGCTCAAGGCAGCTCATTTTAGATTACTTAATCATTTAAGACTAAACTGAGAACATGTTCATTGTCACAAACACACACTAAACCAGAAGTAAACTATTGTCCTTTCAGCAATTCTCTGAATGTTCAGATAAAATTCACATCCATATTAGGTAAATAATGAGCCAGAAAAATTGGCATAAATGGTTTTGAGAAACATTTTCCCCTTGGTTTTCCAGAAAAGAAAACTGAGGCGATGCCCCAGGTTCCTACAAAAGTATTCATACCCTTTGAACTTTGCACATTTTGTGCTGTTACAAATTTCACTGATTTGAAGCAGATTGAATGAGAAACAACGATCTGCAGTACTTGATGCCATGCAGAGGAGGTCATTTGGTCATGTGAATCAGGAATGCTGGAATAGAGACATGTCTAAACATGCAGGGCAGTGGGAACCCACTGGGTTAGCTAATCAAATTATATTTCTTGAAGATGTTTTGCCTTTGATCTAAACTGTCAGATCTCTGTCTGTCTGTCTTCAAACTAATTTTCCTTGTTCTTGAGATGTAAATACACTACAGACCTTGACAGGATAATTTTACTCTTCTACTCTTATAATGTACAAGAATATTATGCTTGGAAAAAAAGCAGTATTAGTTTCTCAGATACCGAATCCCCATATGGAATGACAATGTTCTTCTTCTTTCCTCCTTCGGTGGACAGAGTTGAGTTTTCTTGAAATTCTGGATGCCTCAACATAGGTCCAGTCAGGGGTACCCACAGGGTTGAAGTGATTTCTTAGTTTGTGTTCCTTGTCATCAATAATTCAAAGGATTAATTTGACAGAAAGGTGTGTCTCCAAAGATTTGTCTCAGGGTGCTAAATACAAACCTACAGGAGTTGAAAAATGTTATTGCTCCCCAAAAGAAAAGAGCATTTTGTCTTTCAGCCAAAATGTACAACACAAAAGGTTCAAATTCCAGGTTGTAACATGCTAAAATGTGACAAAGTTCAAAAGGTATGAAGACTTTTGCAATGCACGTCTTTAATCAAACATACCAGACACAGTTGCTGTTGCATCCTCTACTACCTTTGAGATTAGCAGACGTCATGTCTGACCAATAGGACCGCATGTGCAGAGTAAGGCTTACATGGAGATAAATGGAAGAACCCTGTGATAGACATTACAAAGTCACTGAAAACATGACGAGCTGCATACTGAGCAGCTTTAAAGCCAGTTCAGACGTAGCTACAAAACAGGCGAGATAGATCTGCTTAACTTGTCGTGTTCTCTTTTGATGCTGTCAGCCAAAAACGGTGCCTAACATGAGTCAGATTCTCAGCACCGGCTGGCAGAGAAGTTTCGGAGAAGAAGGAAAAGAAAAAAGAAAAAAGACGACACCTCAGCTCCTTCGGCTGTCACTTCCACAAGATCCGGACATTTTATAGCACGGATATCATCGTGGCAAAGATCTTGTTGTTCAACCTATTTTTAAATTATCTGAGTGACTGGTGTGAGTGAATAAAGTATCATGAGACACAGAGAGGTACATACCACCACTATAAGATTAGAAGAGCAGTGATGCATGTGTGTTTATACCCCACCTATGTGGTGACTGAACTGAACACAACTAATTTACTCATTAACCGCATCAGCGCACTGATTAATGACTCGAGCGCATCTACCTGCGAAAGTTGTTGTGAACACAAGTTCACTTGAGTTGTGATCTGTAATATGTCAACATTTTGCTCACTTCAGCAGATAACTTCTTTATCTTGGTTGGCCTGAGAAACCCTGATTTTGTGTCGTTAAACTCCTGCAGACTGAAATTCAGAGTATGTAGCAATTTTCAGTCTTGTACAATTCTTTATTATTATTTCCTTTAAGAGACACTCTTAGTACGACTGTAATAGTTGGGGGTAAAGTCACTGAAACGTGACCTGATGCTAGTTAGGAGAGGAGACTGACGCAAAGCTCTGGCACCTTAGCTTTGAATTAGCTAGGCAATCTTAGCCATTTTTATTCAGGTTTGTAAGAACATTAAAATATCTGTAGTTGGATCTAAAAGACAAAAGTTTGAGACCGCCTCTTTAATAAACCTAACAATATGAAGTTAACACTCCAGTCTCAATTGATAGATTGTAAATTGATCTCACTGTACACAACATCAATATTGCAAAGTACATTAGTTAATTATGCAAGTACTCCTCATTCAGGCTTTTTATGCGCGTAATAGATTCAGTGATTCTAGAGCTGCAGAAAATGTTATTAACTGCATTGCCAAGCAGCAAAGTTGTTTCAAAGCCAAATCAACACACATTGGTTTGGCTTTGGAACAACAACAACAACATCATCATTAAGTTTTTGTTCCCAGAGGAACAAAAACTTTGAAGAAGTTTAGGACTTTTCAGTCATTTTGTTTTAGAATTAAAACAGAAAAATAAATAAAGAATTTGGAGAAATAAGACGGTTTTGCTGAGCACAGGGAAAGGTTGGGAATTAAATAGATGTACATAAGTTGGCAAAGGCCAAACTGAAAATGCTGAACATCCTGTTGGAACAGCAACATGATCTACTTTGTCTTAAACTATATTTTATAAAAATATGATGAATAAAAGAGAATTGGATCATTTTGGGGATTGTTAATTTAGTCCACAATGTTCAGGTGATGAACTATGGTTAAGGCTTATGTTGCATGAACCAAACTTAGAACTAGGTTCTTGTTCAGGGTGAACTTGTACAGCTCCAACGTCACAGAACAGAAAGGTTCAGACATAATGGGAGGAAAAACAGTTATATGAGCAACAACACTGCAATGAAGATTCTGTCACTTTCATTGTTACCATCAGACCTGAATCTAACCAGTCAATATTCTGTCCCATATTTTTGCCCTGAACAATGAAAACAAAAGAAAAATGTTTAGTGATGTTAAATTCTGAGATTTATGTCTAAATAGCCTTAATTTGTTGATTTTAAGACTGAGGAAACTGTAAATAAATTCCCAATAGGTTGACCAATTAACTAAAAATCAAGCAAATTGTGTTTTATTTTAGATCACAAACTCAGAAAATAATTGCTACATGCGACACTAAAATGTCCTTCACTGTCCTAAGCCAAAGTTTGAAAGCTTTACATATTGTAGAAGTTCATGATATTTAATTTTTGAAACCAGCAACTGTGAAGACAAAGTTAAACTCTCTGGAATTAAAAAAAAACAACAAAAAAAAAAAAACTAATTTATTCTCTGCAACATGAAACCTGTTCTGGAAATTGTTTAGTCAGCATGAAAATGACGAGCTCAGAGCTCCATTTCAGATGGTCAGAAATGTAGGATGCATTTGCTAAACTCAGCTGTTTTCTTAACGGAAAATGTGGGTTTGTTTACTTCCTTGACTACATAAAGACTTGACTTTGAGCTGTTGTTATTCTAGTCTGGCCCAGTGGGAAACAACAAACGCTCGCATAACTCCAATTTAAAGGCTGTCAAGCAAGTCGTGTCCACAGTAAACAGACAACGCTGCACCGAACAGTGTGGTTTTTGCACTGGGGTTATCTGTAGATATATGACGATTCACAGTGGATAAACAGAGCATGGATATTAACAGTGGTGTGTAATCTCTCTAAAACATATAAATAAACTTAGAGGAAAAGAACAGCGACAGCAGTATTTTCCATCCTTTCTGTTCAATATTAGAGGTGTAAGCAGAGTAAAGATGCACAATGACTTCCTATTTTTGTCCTCAGCACAGATTTCAAACAGTTTGGCTCAGCTTACACACCAGCTAAGATTTACTGAAAAATGATATGGCAACACAAGCAATTAAAGGGCTGTACCACTAAAATATATCCTGCTGTTTAGACAAAGTGCATCCCTTACTGTCAGACGACAACAGAAAGCACTAAACCACACACACGTATTGATTTGACCAGCCAGGAATTAGTTCTTTAACAATTAATATAGATTTACTTTTAAAAGGATGCATACTCAAAGCTTATTCGTTCTTTAAGAAAGGAAAAAGAAAGGCTTTGAAGAATGCCCATCAGCAGAGCGGTGGTGAAAACACATGATTTTGCAGGTAGACAAACGGAGCGTAATAACCTAAAACACACAACCGAACAGCACGAATCCTCGCTCCTGCACAAACACACAAATAGTCACTTTATATTAGTAATATATTAATTTAAAAGAGGCACATTTTAGCAACGCTTTTACAGGTTTTGAGCAATACCCACATAGTTTAAAGCATGTTTTTATCATTTCCTTCTAAAGTTTGATGGGGATTTTTGTTTGTTTTCACACCTAAAAATAATGATGACAGTCTCTCATTAACCATAAAACTGACTATTTTATGCAGCAGGTATTATTCAACTTTATTAGAAAAGTTGTTTAAGATGTGTCATGTAGGTTTTGCAGCTCAAGACCAAAGCAAGACGAGCTCTGGCTTGTAAATGTTGATCATCCCTGGTATGGAGTTTCTCATACATTTTGGAATAAAGATGCTTAAATGATAGGGAAAAAAAGGACACCTTATGCAGGGCATTGTAGTGGAAACCACAAGTATATGCACTCACAAAAATGAACAAAAGATTCTTGAGAAACTTATGTAACTAGTGATCATTTCTAAATAAACTAATACAATTTTCTAATAAAGTAGTGAAGCCTTTGATAAGTTGCGGTCTCGTCAAGGAGAATAAAAAAAAAAAAAGTGGAGCAACTGATTAAATAGGCTTTTAAATTCAGAAATGCTACCTTGGGCCACACACCATACACTATAAAAAAAAAAAAAAAATCAGAAAGGGCATTTTTTGTGCTGATGAAAAAGGGTCAAGCACCACCTAGTATCTATCTGTGAACTTCCCTGGAGTAAGGATATCTTCTAGCGGAGTCTCTCTAGACCATTCAAACTTATTAGACCCTGTATCAATGTACTTTTTAGTGCCTTTTTTTCCTTCTACACTGTAGATCGTACAAGTCAGATTTTATTAACATCCTTTTATTAATGGAACTCTGCAGACCTACAAATAAAACCAATGCTTCTGACCTTTAAAACTGCGACAATCTCATTATCTGACAAGACTCTCTGTGGAGAAGAGTGGCTGGCTTCTGCCAGATTACTGAAAGAACTGATCAGATTCAGCACAATCAACTTACATGTTTTCTTCGCCAATAATGCAGATAGCGGAGAGAATTTTGACGATCTCCGTCATCATGCTGGTCTGTTTCGGGTCGATTGCTCTTGCCAACAGCAACAAGCTCCGCTCGTCTCCCAGGATCCTTTGCAGTCCATACTGTAAAACACAGAAGAGATGAGCCAAGATAGAGAGCAGATCCATTGGGTGTAAGTTAATGAGAGCATTTACATTCATGGAGAACTTTCACTTTGAGTAAAATATAAATTACACAAAAAGCTGTAGACTTAATCTTCTTTTAAAGAGGTACACTTTAAGGCTGTGGGAGAAAACGGCAAGGATGATAAATTGATTTAATTCAGGACAGGACTGCAGGGACGAATACTTATAGTCTCCTGCACATTTTAGTCTCAGCACAATTGGAGGACTGGGTTCCGATGACCATGTTGTGGGGGATTAGCTCCACAAGCAGCAATATCAATAGTGCATCTAACCTTGAAATGTGGGCCACTTCAAGAAATGAGGAAGACTTTCCCAAAACGGGGATAATTAAAAGTTCAGAAACTTTAAATGGTGAAATTAGCTCCACTTTACTGCTTCATTATCCCCAGCCGGTGAACAACAAGATGCAAATAAGGTTGGAAGCCTTACCACCTGTGCTAATTTTACACATTTACCGAAGTTGCACAAACGTTTCTCCAGATTCAGCTTTGCAGAGCTCCATGTCCGCTGCATTCGCCTCAAAATATGAAATGCTAAAGTCCACTGCAAACTAATGGTATATATTTTTTACAATAGGCGGACTGAAAATACGTAGTCAAATGAACAGGAAAGACAGAAAGACAAACAGAAAGAAAGACAAGAAGAGAAGGATGCAAGGATATAGTGAAGAAATGAAGGAAGGAAGGAATTCAAAGGAAACAGAGGACACAAAGAAAGAAAGAAAGAACAAAAGAAACAAAGAAAAAGAATGAAACAAATAAACAAAGGAAGAAGAAGAAAGGAAGGAAGAAAGAAAGAAACAAAGAAAGAGACAAAGAAAGAGATAAAGAATAAGTTAAGGGTATCTAATGTTAAGTCATACAAACCTTGTTGTTCATGAAAGCCTTTAAGCACTGGATTAGCTTGTGCTGGATGTGTTTATCAAATTGCCCTTGCCTACAAAAAAAAAAAAAAAAAAAGTAAAAAATTAGTAAGTTTTGATATGGCATCCTAGTTAGGGTCTGGTTTTAGATAATGACACAGAGGTTAGAAGGTGGACATGTGAACTTACTGCTTCTTGTCCAGAAGCTTCTCCAGATTTTCCAGAAGAAGGCCGAGACCTTCATGGCCAAAGTTGTTGACCCAACTAGAATAACAAAAAGAGAAAAGAGAAAAACATCAGACTAAATCAGTATTCAATCTTAATAGGTTCCCTGTTGAAGTTCACTTTATAAAGGTGGCTCCTTGGGTAAGATGCAGGTAGAACATTATAGCAATTTTCTAAAACCCACTTTAACCTTCAGAGGAGATCCAAAATAATCAGAGCTTCAAGTCTACATTTGAAGATGTATTTTGGATTATTATACCACTGAATTGTTGAAATTGTAAACAAGAGCTGTTTTTTTCTATATAAAGTAATCTGTTTGCTTTATAAAATGTAGAATTATGAAAACAGAAAAGACGGAACAAAGAAAGAAAAATCAAGCATTGTTCATCAAGACCCAGATCTCAGAAGCTTACTGAAAGCAGTGAGTTGCATGTTGGGAGAAAACTTCATAAAAAATATTTGCTCTCAAGGCATTTCATCTTAGCTAGAAATCAGATTTAGACTTTTGAAAATCAAGTTAGAGAACCCTTGGACTACACTCTGCTTTTCCCCAGCTTTAACCTGGAACAATAACACGTATAGTCAACCATGCCCTCTGCTTGACACTGAATATATTCTGCATCAGTCTGACTTTAAACTGCAACCATTTACACACAAATGAGCATCCATCCATCCTAACCAATGTTCTCGGCGCTAAGCAGTTTGCACCGAGGCCCGACGTGAGCAACTATTATACTGTGCCAAAAGATTAAGCAATGCAAGTAAGATAACACTGTAATCGATAATGGATCGAGAGAGATAATTGCCTATGAACCGCAGCGTATCAGGAGACGGCAAATGATCCAGTGCAGATGAGCCTGTTTGTCTAAGCCGGGAGCAGAGTCGAGAGGCGGCGTTGAGGAACAGAGTGGTCGCAGCCAGATTACGCCATTAGCTTCACTTGTTTTCGGGCCCTTAACTGTCAGTGACGCAAAATGCATGAAGCAATTTTCCAGCATTAACGGGGCATAAGTCAATGATTTATCCCGCCTTTTTTGACAATGATTTGAAATAATAATGGTTTGAGTATTAAAGCCGTGTGTATTGACTCAGTGAGTCGTAAGAGGCCCTCAATTAGAGATGAGATGCATTTGCCTGAGGAAGCAAACAAATTCGAGGTGAGGTATTTCTTTAATCTGTGACTAAATAAGAACCAACCAGACTCATTGTGCCACATTTCTCAGATTTGTCTTATAAGCAAGCGGAGTCAATTCATAAGCTGCCATCAAATTGTATCAGCTGATATCAAATTGTAATGAGATGTGCGTTCTTAAACGTAAAACAGTACAACATTCAGAAATTCCCTTATAAAAAGCATTTGACCCAGAGTTTTCTAATCTGATTGTTTCATTCAAGCGTGTGCTGTGCAAAATCTAACAGTTTTCAGGAGAAATGCCGACATGTAAAGCAGCCGGATGTGTTTGGGATACAAAAGTAAGACACCATTATTGAGAGCCTTTTAGACTGAGCGACAAATTCAACTGCATTGCAGCAAAAGCATGGTGGCAACTATGTGTTTTTGGGTGAAAAACAGAACGATCAGAGATTGTCCACTCAATTTTTCCCCTCCACCATAAGTCTTACTACAAGTTGCAACATAATATAGTTCCCCTCAAGGTTCTTAATGCACTAAATGTTTTGGGCCCTCTCTCCATCCCAGACAGCCCATCATTCTCTGTCCCCTCCTGCATGACTTCGGGTCATTTGTGGCCTGCCTTCTGCATTCCCCAAAAGTTTACAAAGAAGAAATGGCTATAAAAATACTAGATGGTGCACATACAGAGCTTGTCCTGAAGCTATGGAAGAAAAACATACCTCATTAAAGAAACTGTCCAAATCCACAATAAATCTCTACAAACACCAATAACTAGAATCTACATTTACAAAAAGATCCTGTTTACTGTCACATCAGAAGCTTCAGATTACCTTTGATCAGTTTTTATTGTCCAGAACATCAAAGTAATGAACATTACTGCGTGACCCATAACCACTGAAAGAGATCAAATCCTTTCAGACCCAGATGTAATGTGACGGTGTACTCAATGATTACATTAACTTTGAGGAAGACGTATTCATATAATATTTATGGCTGTAATCCTCTTACAGCCATAAGAACCACTGGTTAAGAACCACTGGTTAAGAACCACTGAAATGCATTACTTTCAATCATGTATAATCTCCAGGGAACATGAAAAATAAATATGTTCAAGAGAAGCAATTTTCTTTCAATTTTATTTTAGGTCATTTCTGCTCACTTAACTTGATTGCATTGTTATCCTTACTGGGATATGCACAAACAAGATATGCTTACGTCAAATGTCCATTATATTACAGATTTCTCAGAACATTTTCTGTTAATTTACAATATTGTAAAGCAGAGATGTGCTGCTATTCTATCTGAACTTATTTGTTTGCCTTGAGTGCATTATTCAGTCTGGACATCGCAAAGTTCATCACTGATATGACCTGCAAAGTGAGAACAAGTCGAAAATGTGCAAAGAAAATATTAGTACATGGCTCCACGGGGACCGAATCAGACTCTGTCCCACCTCATGTATGACTGACCACTTCTGTTGTGTTTTGGAAAGCTCGTCTCAGGATTGATTTCAGTATATAAACCACTTTTATCATTTTATGAGGGCTCAGTGAGCAGCTTTGTTCCTGAAAGCTTCGGAGCACGCACAATGTGCTTCATATTGCATTACAGAGCAGGCTATATAACTGTCCCTCGGTGGGTTTCAGGACCCGTTTGGTGCTACGAAATTTCTGTGCTATGCAACAAATGGATCTCAACTAAACAGCTTGAAACAAAGCTACACCGGTGTTAGCTTAGTGATTCTGTCAAACCTCAGTGTGGAGGAGGACCCATGAGTGGACTTTCTGACAGGAGGCAAGAAGGTGAAGAATAAACTAAACTTCTTTTTATCAACAAAAACAAATCACTGCAGGGCAGAACGATAAATATGCAGCCAACACTGCAAACCTAAACAAAAAGGGGCAAGCAGAGCAGATGTAGGATCACACTGACAAGGTGGAATTGCAAAGCAAATTGGGTTTCGGGCAGCACAATCACTAAGGGGGAGATAATGAATAACAGAGATCAGGTGAGGCGCAACAAGCAAAGGCCAGGTGTGTGACAAGAGCAAGTCTACAACAAAACAGGCTTTCTAAATAAAACTCAAAAAACCAGAACAAAGAACCCAGAATCTGGGCCCAAACAGACGAGAAGAGAAATCCAAAATTAATCAACACAGAAAAAAATAAGATAAGGGATAACTAAACTCCAAAATCATGGTTAGTACGCTTGATTATCATCATTGAACAACTGATTGTTTAAAACAGCCCTGATTAATAATATAACTCCTACTTGCTATCTTGTCGAAAAGCTCCCAACAGAAAGGTGTGTACATTTATATTACAACCCAGAGTCTGAAATTAGATTGTTGGGGTGAAAAGTGGTAAAAGACGTGATAAATGCAACAACTACATACATAACATGAACTGTTAGAATCGAAAGAGCTTTTTAAGTTACTATGAAAAACTCTTAAGGATGATGTTAAAGACTTTGGCTGGAAGTTGAAATACATAAAAAAAAAAAAAAAATCTAACCAAGACCTTTCTACTTAGACATAATGATCATCAAATGCTACTGATTTATAAATGGCAATTTGCCCAAGACATCCCAAAGGGAAACATAGAAATAATCACACCACTGCTAATTCTTATTTGATGCCCTGATAAGGCAAAATATTAAATATAGTATTAGTGCCCTATTTCCTGTTGATTAAACACAAAATAGCAATGTATCCCCAAGTTAGGGACCACAGCCACATGTAAATAGTTAAATTGGCAAATACTTTAGGCTCTCTCTAAAAACACTCATAAATGCATATTTTGTTAGTTCACACACTAAATATTCCTTAATATGCATTAATACACACATTAAAAACAGTCCTAGCAGCACCACAAGATCTACAGTCTTCTGTATTTCCATACTTGGAGGTTCAGCTCATCAGCACCAACAAAAGTAAACGTATAATAAATAGCTCCGGAACTGAGTACCTTGCAAACGCCAGACAATAGATTGTGAAGCACCATTGTGCCTAGGTATTTCAGCTACTCAAGGCACATTTTCTTTAGCATAAATTGGATTACACGTAAAATCACCACGTATGTAACAGAGGTACTTAGAAAACTGTTGATTAAAGCAAACAAAGTCAGATAAACTCCCAGGAAACCACCAAGACGTATTATGTATCCAACATTTTAAAACGGATATAAATGAGTGATTATTGGATAAAATTCAGACAAACAAAGTCTCCACTCATGGCTTCACATCGCTTGGCTCTAATAATATCCGGCCTCTGCTGGCTGGCGCTCGTGTTTAACATAACATATCCACCGCAACGTTTTCTTCATAAAGTGGTCAAACGCTGAGTTTGATGCCTCAGGACTCTATAGCACTCCACAACCGTGATGTCGAGCAAGCAGCGGAACAGCAGCGGTACTCACAAAGAGCTCTCTGAGGTGAGAATCTGCAACGTGAATTAATGTGCTGCTGAATATCCACGTGTGTGTGTGTGCGTACGTTTCCGTCTGTGCATGAAGCCACTGTGAGACAGTGGAAGGAGCAGAATCAAAAGTTAGGTGTGCAGTCAGCTGACAGCTCGCCGTGATCCCTGGATGCTTTGAAATGTCTCCCCACAGAGCAGAAAACACCAGAAATTGTTATTCCTCTTCCACTGAACGCCGAGGATTCAGTCCTGCACAACAATGTGCTCTTCTTACAACCAGCTGAATTTCAAAGGATCCAGTGAAACTAGATGACCGGAGCTTTTCTTTTTTTTTTCTTTTTACATTTTAAAGTGTCATCAAAAACTTTGAGCTGTTTATGACTGGAGAATGTGCTTATTTCAGGACCTGGCAAAGATAAGTTTAAGTGTTTCAATGAGGAAAACGCAATGCTGAGCATATCTCAGCGTCAATGTTTCTATTTTGTTGCAGGCAAATTTTATATTGCGTGAACTTCAGAAGCATTTTACCGGATGTGCAGTAGTATTTTCGCAAAACACTCTGTAATATGTCTATCCTCTGTCTTTGAAGAGGCTTTCCTTCATAGAAATAACAGCAGAACTGCGAGTGGCCATATTTTAACGACAGAAGTGACTTCTTATTTACTCAGAAATGATTTTGAAGAAGCACTTTAAATTACATTTTTGTTTAATTTTATTTCTGATGATATTATGACACCATAACATGAAGGTATTTGTATTGAGAGTTATTAAGCTGTTCTATTTGAGCATCACCTGGTAAAGGGGATCTATTTAATCACAGAGCTTGGGTAAAATCAGACGCTGAGATTGACTAACTTCAATTTTTTCATGGCAGTCTTTACAGCCCATTTCAGATCTTTTGATGATCTTCCTCCCCCCCCCAAAAAAAAAAAAAAAAAACTGATTTACATGACATTCATTTCTTTTTTTATTTCCACCACGGAAATATTTCCATTTTAAGTCCCAATAAAATAACAAAATAATTATTTCTCAGTTATTTATGCATAAGTCTGGGTGTAAAAGATAAGGTTGTGTTGGAGGTTAACAGATGGTGTCATAAAAAGGAAACGAGCGCACCCCTTAAAATACGCTCAAGACGCCGAGGACGTTTATGTCTCCAAAATCACTTCCACTGGCTCGAAGGAACAAGGGCAAACTTCAACTGTGAAGAAAGCCGCGAGGGGGAAAAACTAGTTAACCTGCTCGCTTCTGATTGCTTGTCACGTCCATTGTAGACATGACATAACAGTCATGCCAAATTTAACCATCAAATCAAACTCTCTGCGCCGGCAGCCTGGAAAGTTAAACACAGAAATGGATTTACAGATTTTATTTATTGTATTTTTTTTTTTCCCCCCATCCTCAAATAACGGTGAAGCATTCGCCTACAAACCTCTGCGAAACAATTATGTCCTGTAATGTTGGAATCCTTCCAGGTTCAATTCTCCTTGACAAGTGGAAAAGGAAAAACCTTTCCGGAGGGGAATTTGACGTCGAGGGGTTTGTAATAAGAAATTGTAAGAAGAGCGCTTCCCAAAAGAAACTGTTCTCTGGTTTCTGACATGCTTTGGTTTGGCTACCTGAATGCATTCATCACTGCAAGTTTGTCTATTAATGAAAACATGATCATCATGACAGGGAATTAAGCCGCTTTCTTTTTTTTTAAATTTTATAAGATATAAGCTATTTATTTACTCTCCAACGCGTCCTGAGGTCGTACTTAAGTATAACAAAAGCTAACCTCATCTATTTTAAAGTCCTTCATCTAAATAAATTTATCTGACATGGCTTCTGATTAAGCTCCTCTGCTTCAAAATGAATACACAAGATGATTCGCTTTGATTTACCAACATCAGAAATGACAGATTTGAAACAGTATCATTCATTCATAAAGTGACGACTCATTGTAGATTCACTGAGAGCCACAAATCACGCTTTGTTTCTGTGCCAGACAAGATTTCAGGCCTGAGCTGTCGAGAGAGCAGACCCGGGAGACGTTTAGAAGCTCATACTGGTTTCAACGCTCACAACAGCAGAAGGACAGATGGATATGCGCCTTTGTGCTGGTGTTAATTGCCTGCTGTACTCACAGCAGACAGACAAGGGCCAAAGGAGGAAGAGCGAGAGACGTAGGAGCCCTAGTTAGAGCTGCTACTTTTAAAAATTTGATGTCAAGAGAGCAGCTTTTCCTCCTTCTTATAATTGTCTTTTATTTTACTGTGTGACCTTTGGCAAGACGTACAAAACCTATGCAATCAAGTACAGCAAAATAACTTAGGTTTGCTTTTGTTTCCAAGGTAACCTTTAATTTTAACCTTTCATCTACAAGGGCTATTTAGGTTTCTGCAGCTGAATTATATTTTGTTGCAGTTTAGACAAAAAGAAGAACAAATTGCATATTTTAAAAATATTTGGAACTGCTATTGAATCGTTGACGTTATATGAAGCTGTGCGCTGCTCTTTTAAGATTCTTACAAGAGACAGAATCATTTCATTCACTTTTACTGGAAGATTTTTTAGATTTAGCTTACTTAATAAAAAACATATATATGTATAAAACATATTGAATATAAAAAAAAACATTTAAGAGAAAATGTTGAAGAAAAAGTAGAACAATCTCCAACAGTAACTTATTGGCTGCATGACGTCATGACTTTTTGAAGACAAGTTATGACAACTTTTAATTTTCATTAAGTCTAACTAAAGTACAGATAGTACAAAATAAGACACAAACAAAAATACAATATCTGAGGGCATTATAAAACATGTTAATTATGGTTTCACAATTAAATTGGTGCAGATATAATTTTAATTGAGGTTAGAATTAGCTTCTGCTAAGTGTCATAATAGTGTTTGCTTTCATGTTAGCAAACCTAATGTTTATAATTATTGCTTTAGGATTTCTGCAACAAATGTTTTAGTTAGCAGGGCCCACAATTGGTACCTTGGTATTCCAGCTTCTTAAGCTCCAACTTCTTTTCAAAATTTTAGGTACAACAACAACAACAACAACTGTGGATTTTCTGCAAAGAGTTTGGAGTTGCATCATCAGAAAAATGTGTGAATGCATGAATGTGCATCAGTGGTACTGCTGTACACATTTTTTATGACAAACTTAAGATTTACACAAAAACAACTAATTATCCCAGCATAAATTTAGCTGTGTTCAAATGAAGCTACATATTTGAACAGAGATTGTGCAAAAAACAGCAAAATAAAAGAATCGTGGCAATCATCTTATTGTGGTTTGTGAGCTTGAACAACAGTTTCACAATACTTGTTTAAGGTCACTAACACAATAATACACTAATTTTAAAAGGACAGACTCAGCAGGATACACAACTTTGCACCTTTGTTACACAGCTTGCTGCAAAAGCAACTCATGAGAAACCGCACAATAGTTCAGTGAAACCATCCGCACCAAGCTAATGACTAAGCTAACCTATTCAACAAGCACACCAGGAGTGGGCATTTCCAAATCTCAGACTCGTGTCCTGCATGCTTTCAAATGTTTCCCTGTTGAATACAACTGATTTAAATAAACAGGTCATTAGCAGGCTCCTGCAGAAATAAGTGACAGGCTGATAATTCAACTATCTGAAGCAGGTGTTTGGAGAAGGGGCATATTTAAAACATGCAGGGCACGAAACCTTGAGTGATGGGTGGCTTACTCACACCTTAAGACTGCCCGATATGAAAAGGAACATGAATGTCTTCTGGCCCCTCAAGACCTCTACAAAGAAGCTGATTTTTATATGTACAGTATATATATTTAAACCTGTTATAAATGTTCAAACTGATTTTAGCTCAAAACGGTGCAAACATTAAGCATGCAAGAAAACAAGAGGCTCTCGCTGAAACAAGACAAATTCTTCCTTCTAACTGAGAAACTAAGATGACTTAATTTTCTATAACTTGACATCTCACTTTGTTAGAATGGATTAGGAAATTAATAAAAGGAGGCTTGTAAATCTGACAGTTCTAAATTAAGCAGCGAGTATCCAAATTACAAAATTAAAAGTGGGGAAATGAAGCCGAGGATAAATAATTGGCTGGGGAAATTTGAATGGAAAAAAAGTAGTGGGAAACCAGAAGCGGAAACAGAGAAGGCAGCGGACACTCCGGGCGATGCCATCTGTGGGTGGATCAGTGAAGGCTGCGTGCCACACACCTGTGTGGGACTGCCCTGGAGATAAGGCCCACAGCAGAATGGCCACACGGCCACCTGTGCTGCCAAACAGGTGCGCAGCCCAGCCAATTAAACTATTAGACAAACACAGGCCTGTGGGAACAAATTAGCAGGCAGTGCAAACATCTGAGGGAAGACAAAAAGCAGCGGTAAGCACTCACAGTGAGGAACAAGACTTTGCTAGCAAGACTTTGAGGTACGGCACACAGTTTTAGCTGCTATCATCACCAAAACAAATCATCAGAGGAATTTAAGGTAAAGTCTTGATTCTTTTTCAGTGTTTTTTTGTGACACAGGACAGATTTAACTCCCATACATCTAAAAGAGAGATCAGATTATCCACTTAATATAGACAGAGAGGCTGGACTTCATGTAAGAGGACACACTGCTTCCGACTGCAAGACGGGTCAAGAGCATTATTCATGAAAGCTTTTACTTCAGGATCGACGGGGCAGCGTCATTAAGTCAGTGTGGGATTACACAAAGGGCTGAAAGCAACTGAGACAACCATAAATACAAGAAAGAAATGAGGATGTAAGCAGAGATGGTTAGAACAATGTACCTGCAGAGCACAAAGGCAATCGGAGCTACGCTGCTAGAAAAATGCTCAGCTTTAAGGAAAAACATGTATAATTTAAATATATAAAGACGGATATGAAAAATCATCGAATTAAAACGCCTTACTCTCCAGTAATTTCAGAAATTTATTTTCTTCACTTTTTTTTATGAATGGCTTTAGTAAACTTGTTTTAACTTTTGTTTCATAAACTGCTGGAAGTGAACTACACTAGAGCAATAAGTAAAACGTGGGGAAAAAAATATAAGTGTTTGAAAGAGAATTATATTTTAAGTGAGAGCTAAGTTGGAAAAAAATGCAAGGATTTGCCAATTATTTTACCCTCGCGTTTAGTTAAAATAAAAGACCAAATGTTGACATAACACCGCCGCCCCCTCACACGAAGGAATCCAGCATGAGCTGCTCCAGTAAGTATATAATGACAGTGCACAAAGGTTACATTAACATAGCGCAGTCAAATGCAGACTTTTTGTGCGTTGTGATCCATGACAACAAAATGCATTCACATTAATTAGCGGTAACCTTCTCCATGCTGCTGGAAAGTGAGTCGCTTTCCCCCGGAGATAAATAAGTGGCATAAAGATAACTAAATGACCTGAGTGAGTCAACACCCACACAGTCCCCACCTCTGCTTACACACCTAAAGGTTGATCTCTGGCTGAACCTCACCATCTGCTGAATTTAACTCTTTCCTACAGAGATTTAAAGAGGTAAAGCCTTTTATACACATCTGCAGGGCGACCCCAAGCTCGGTGAAACACCCTTGTTACAAGGCCGTTAGACATAAAACAAACTAAAAAAATAAATAAACTGGGAAAAAATAAAATAAAAATCACCTAAATCTCCATATTATGCTAAAGATGCACAGCTTCAAAAAGATTGAAAATAACCTGTCTACCTATTATGCACACTTATGTAAAGAGTCTCGTTTCCTATGCACATTTTAATGAAGGTTAAACTGCACCAATTAAAAAGAAGAAGTCAGTTTAGCCACTTCAGGAAGTTAACCGGTAGGGATGCCCCAGTTTAATCTCAAGTATTGGGTTGACATTTGAATTAAGACATTATTAAATGATCAGTATCGGACACCCTAGCTAAACCCAGATAAAAAATCCCAGGTGTTTGTATACCGTCTCTGATTTCACCTCAGCTCATCTTCAACCAGTGAGTTTTACAGCAGCATTTAGGGCAGCCAACTTTTAAAACCATATTTTCGTGTGGACGCTTTAAAAAAAACCGGGTTAAAATATTAAATACATGTGTTTGTCACTATTCACCTGTTTGTCGCACTGCAAAAACACAAAATCTTACAAAGTAGTTTTGGCTTAGTTTATAGAGCAAATATGAAATAAAACAAAACTAAATTACAAGTAAGTAATCAGCATGATGCTGGAGGTTGTTTCAAGTCAATAAGTCCTTAATATTAATTAAAAAGTATTAGTTATAGGTGAAATAGTCTGCCTTAAAACCAATACTTTTTCATCAAAGCTATGTCTGTTACAGGTGACAAAATGTCAAAACATTACAAAAATATTTAAACTTAAAATGAGTAAACCCCACTGCAGAAACTCAATCTATGGCTGTGGAGCCAAACGTATCAGACACACTGCAGTATCAAATTTACATTTAGTATCTTGGAGTAACTCAGAGCTGTATCATGAACACAAGGTCTTTATTTAAAGAGCTAATTTCCAATAAAAGCTAATTAAGAACATTATTCTTAAGTTTTAAAAGTTTAGTGTGTTGTTTTAGCTCTGTACAGAAGTAATTAAACAGCTGTCTTCTCATTATGCAGTTTTTTTTTTTTTAAATCATCTTTCCGTTAGTACAGTCACCAAATAGAGATATCAGCTTTTTCAAAACTGGTAATAAATCTACTTTAAACAATCAAAAACCGGTGCACATTTTCTCAGTTTATGAAGATTACTGTGTCCAGATGCTCCATAAAAAGAAGCATCCCATCAGGGAGGAGAATGGTCTGAAACAATCCAATATGAAAGAGGAGAAAATTGGGACAAACAAAAGAGCTGAAACTGATCCGAGAGAAAAGGGGAAAAAAAAGAAAAAAAAATCATACTTAATAGGAAAGTGCCTTCCTGAGAGAGAATATCATTAAATGAGTTTCACAGAAATGGATAGGGTATCTACAGCTATAAGACATGTCTAATTTGCAGCAGCGGTCTTGCTTAAGGATACCTCTTGTTCCCAAGTCTTATGAGAGACAAGTTGCTGGAAGAAGAAAGTGGTGTGAACATGAGTAAGAGCAGAAAGAGGAACCCAGTGAAGTGGGTGTAACATTTGATGGCTGGACTGCAGAAAGTCTGGTGTTTAAGCTAAATAAATAATACCTCGCAGCACTTCACAAGGCTTTCACAGAACACCTTTGGAGGACTGGGATAGACTGAATTTGTGGTTAGAGCAACAAATGGGAAGAAAAAACAAATTTATGCTCCTTTGAGACGAGCGCGTTTGACCATTTTAATTGGGGTGACCGCTGCCAGTCAAACAGGAGGAGGAGGAGAGGCCTGCTGCACAAAGCGCGGGGGTAATTTTATTAAGTCGAGTTATTTCGTGGGTCAAACGTCGGTACGCACTAAAGCACGGTGGTGGCGAAAACAAGCAATTTCACTTTTACATGGATAACTGCCTTGTGGATTACACCGGAGTCATTTCACTGCTCAGTACCAGACTAACAACATAATATTTTTTTCCCCCAACTCGCAGAACAAAATAGAAAATCTGGTCCCAGTCGGTGTGTAGCAGCATTTTTCAGCCGTGCAGGTTATTTCCAGCTTTGTTTCTCCTCCCGAAATCGCTCATTTCTCTGGTTAAACAACCCAAACAAAGTGATTTATTCAAGGAGCTGAAATATCCATGGTGCCAGAGGCGTTCTGATCAATTTAAATCAATCAAAATTTCCCAGCGATCACGAAGAGGGAAGGAACAAGTATCCTCTGGCGATAAAACCTCTGGTTACCAACCTGACGGGGTTACTGGTGAGAGACACTCTGAGGGACTCCAGGCAGTTGAGCAGCTTGTCGTCCATGATGCCGGATCGCAGCTCATGCACGTATTCCTGGGACGAAAGGGTGCACTCATGCTTGCTGTTACGTAGCCCACCCTGCAAAGAAAAACACAGCATGATTAGATTAAAACTTTCAACCAGAATATTATCAATATTTCATAAAAAACTGTGCTTATCTGCTGTCAGGCGCTACAATCTAACATCAAGGACAGTCTCCATTACACAGAGAGGCTGAAGCATCGCTACCTAAACAATAATCATGGTGCAACTATGACGTTTTGTAAAAATATTCATAACCGATGTGATTTCTTCCTATTTTATAGGAATGTATTGTTGATGTAATTTGCCAGTATACAGATAAACACTATTTGACCAACAAAATAATATTTAAGCACACAAATGTTATCTTGAAGGTTCAATTTATGTGGCCAGCTGAAATGTAAAGGGCCACATAAAAAGTGATGGCTGGTCAGATTTGGCCTCCGGGCCTTTAGTTTGACACGTGTGCCCTAAGGGGACACGGGTAAAGAGAAAAGAAGAAAAGTTGGTGCATGTGTGCACAGGTGAAAATTTTTAAAAATAGACAAGCGATATAATTTGCCATGTTTTCCTTGAGTTTTTGGATGACACTGTCGGATATATTTAGTGTTTTCAATTCTCCAACAACCATACTCCTTTAGTAGTCTGAGTTTTTGTTTGGCTTCCCAGAGTATCTTGTGTGCAGGAGGAATCAACTTTTCTTTTTTATTTATTTACCCCCTTAGGGGTTCTGTAAAATGATGGTTGCTTTTCATTTGAAAAAAGTAAAGTTTATTTGCTAAGCATTTTCACAGACAAAACTATCACAAAATGATGTACTGAAAGCCAATAAAATAAAACTACTAAAATTAAGTGCCAATAAAAAAAAAGAACACAGAATAAAACACACACCAAAAACTTGCTTTAAAAAGAAAGTTTTTTTGTTGTTGTTTTTTTTAAAGAGTTAAAACTAAATGCAGCTATAGAGTCAGCTGTGAGGTTTGGCCTTCATGAAGAAATTCATATTTTTTTTCCCCAATTGTTCAAAAACCTCTGAGGCATTAACAGAACAGCACTGAGATTAAATGACATGTTGACTATTTTCTAATTACATGACTCCTGAAGGCAACTTGATATCCTGGATTTTCTTCAGGGGTGTCAGAGTAAAGGGCACACCTAAAATCTCGATTTAATCAAATACAACAAGACAAATTACTGAATGTGCTGACTATTTTCCTCCTTTTAATGTTAATCAGCAAAGACTAACCCTGGACTCCACCACCAGAGCCAAAGACAGGCTCCACAGGCAATCTGCAGCAGCTTCCGCTTCAAGTAAATGGATTATTGTGTTTAATATCCACTGGGACGTGTTTCAACACTGATGTTTACACAATGAGACCAGTGGTGGCACCACACACATTCAACTCAAACACATAAACACAGACTCCCCAAGCACACAATGAAGCCCACTTTAGACTATACATTGATAAATGGATCGACTCCAACGTCACTAAGTGATTGAATCGATTGTTGGCCCCAGAATTACTTCCAGGCACTCAAACAGGCCTCAAAATGAAAAAAATAAGCTTTTCATGGAAATACTTTACATTTTTGCCCCTCCACGAACATCTCAGGAAATTTGATAATTACTGGATGATTTCGCTAAAATTACCTAGCTAGGCGGAAGTCGGGTCTCGGTACCAAACAAAACACATGAGGAAACTCACTACTGAGACTCCATCACATTATCCTGACCCAGACTCCCTGGCATAAGGAACACGGCTGTATTCATTCTCGTATTGCTGGTTCCCTACAAAGTGAGCTGCGCTAATAGGCAGTTTGGGAGGTAATAAGCTAGCTCATTTATCTGGAGAAAAGAGAGACCTGCTGTTCTGCTGCAATACACAGTCAACATGAATGAGTCCTTTTTGTGTGTGTGTGTGTGTGTGTGTGTGTGCATGAAAAAACGGAGGGATTCGAACAGCAAGCCACAAATTTTGTTCTTTTCATGCAAGCTGAGCTTGGCCATTGACTAAATGATATAAGAAATATATTTCTTTGAAAATGGTAATGTAAAATCATATTTTTAAAATGATCACCAAAGCATGATTCATACACTCAGGAGAAACTGCGGCATGCAGCTTAGCAGCTTATTGCTGGGGCTATATTAGTTCTCAAGTACTAAGATGAATATTATGCAGAGGAATAAACAAGAAACTAATTTCAGATTTCACAACAGATTTCTGTCAACAACAGGAAATCTGCTGCATATTTACACCATATAAAATTCAAGTAGTTTTGGTATTTACAGCTCAGAATAGCTGAGTATATTAGAGTCAATTAGAGCAAAAGGAAATAGGCAAAAGGTAAAGCTACACAATCTCTAGAAAACTTTTAATTGTGATGCTATTGCTGAATATTGCAATGGTGATATTGATTTCAAGTAATCCACATTTTTCTGACATTTTCTTTTCCTCCATCCCAATGACCCCCCACTTTCAATTTCAACATCTGAGCTACTAAAAAAAAAAACAAAAAAACAAACAAACAAAAAAACCTGAAAACTTTTTTCTGTTTTGGGTTTTTCACACATAGACCCCGTGACAGTTCCCTTTGCTATTTACTGAGGCTGCAGAGTCGATCATCAACGCAACATGTTTGCAGTATCAATGTTGAGATAACAGTTCAGAATGCTCCATGTAGTCTTGCTTTGTAAGCTGATAACATATTTGGTGATGCATTTTGCTTAGAGAATAATAAAATGACAAACCATGTTGCTATGTGCGTGTGCCGTTTCATTCCTGAAACAGCAGATGTGGGTATAGTTTAACAAGTTTTAACAAAATAACTTATGTTGTTTGAGTAGATTCATTAAAGAGCTATATAAAGTGTTCAGTAACACAGGAAATTGCTTGTGTCATATTCAATAATACTACAAACTGGTAAAAATACTGCTCAAGTAAAAGTTATTTATCCTTAACAACAAAGTGAAACACATCTGAAATGAGCTGTAATTTTATAGTAAGTAGTTTCTTTTATCATAATGTAATTGTTTTTGTTTCACTTTAAGGAGGCTCAATACCAAAGCAGAGAACAGAGGAGGAAAAACGTACCAGAGCTTTAATTTTTAAAGATAAAAAGAGCAAAAGTACATAAAGAACTAAAGACAAGTTTTGCAGCCCTTGAGATTGTTTTTATATGGATGTCATAGTATTAAGTTTGTGTGTAAAGAGCAATACCTTTCACATTGTTTTGGTAATTTTCCTCATACTTAATATTATCTGATGTCTTAAAAACAGACAAGGTATAAGTCTGGAGGGAACGTAGAAACTGTTTTATTGAGAGTCATTGTGGGTATTGATTTGCAGGATGAACTTGAGACAAAATCGAAAGTTTCTTAAAATCCTACATTATTGATTTAAACATTTTGTCAAGACGCCAAAGGCCCAGTAATCTATTTTACATAAAGATTTTTCTCTGTAGTGCAGACTCTGTGTGCACAAGTTTTTATTCTAAATTATCCGAGTGCTTCACCAACTCACAACTCGAGAACCTCAAGTTAACAGAAATGTCCGACTTAATGTTTGATTAAATTTGAGGCAGAGTTTCAGAATTAGTTTTCATTTTGTGACTGGACTAACTGATTATATTAAACCCATTCCTTTATTTTTTTATTTTTTTCTGAAACTCCTGCTCCTGACAAAACTTGATTCTATAAACCTAACAATAAAAGCTTTCCACTTTGCAGTACTAAGGGAAACACATAAATGTTGGTATAAAAGGCAGGTGAACAACTTTTCATTCCTGAATGTGAAGGTTTTTTTCTAACCATACATTCACAGTAATGGGCCGTTAAAGGCGAATGCGTTTCTAAACAAATACATTTATCTTCCTACTTCTCCACAGTTCCCAGCAAACGTTCCACGATGTCCAGAAAAGCTTGAGATCTGGTTTCAGCACACGATCTGACCTCTGGAAACCGAAGACTTTGGCAATAAACTGCTTTTTTATGCTCCGAGCTCAAATCAATGGACTCCATTGGGGTAATATCAACATTACACCACCATACTGGCAGCGGAGAAACTATCTGAGGAGCAGGAGGGGAAGTGGAGCAGTCGCTGGCTGGCCTCTGAGTAATAAAAGGTTTTTCCTCTGACTGGTCCTGAAATAATGGTCAACCTGGAGAAAGAGTGCAAGACTAAATCAAGAGGAGAATCGTGTGAGTGGGTATTGATGCATGAGTAAGAAAAGCCAAAGAATAAAGGGCAAGAAGATATAGAAAAGGTAAAAAAAAATAAAAATAAAAGATAACTTTGGGAATAAAGGGCAGGGCAAAGACCATCAGGAGACTCTGCAACCTCAACGGCGGAGGGACGACTTGAGCCTCATCTCCTGCAGCTTATTGAATCCCCTGTATGTCGATAACAGTATTTCCTGCCAAAGAAAATAGTGTTGGGAGCAATTACTTCAGTGAGCCTGTCAATTTCATTTTGGGGGGGTTAGAGGTGCATCACGGACCCTTTCCTCCACCGCTTCCACCTCTGTGCCCCCGCCCCCACGTTCTCCGTACGCCGTGGGGAGAGACGGAGTGTCTCGCCATCTATCGAGGGAGGAGCAGGGAGACGATGCCAAGTCGGCTGCTCCTCAACATGTCATCTTCACCTGTAATGAGCCTGTAACAGGCTTCCTCACTGCCCAGTGCTCGGCCCACTCAGGCTGACTGATGGATACATTATTCAGGTTCTTTGTCAGCTTAGTGGAAAAGCTCATAAACAGTAACAAGTCTGGGCCGGATGCTCATGCAGAGATCCAGCAGATGTTGCTTTCCATAGCGGTTGGCTCTCTTTCTGCTGCTAACTGTCAAAATATTGTTCTTGCAGCTCTTTTTTTATCATGATTTATAGTTTAATTATTCTATTTACCATTTTGATATATTCTGTTTGGATATTTTGTAACAACTTAGCACATAATTATAAAGTGGAAGGAAAATACAAGGTTTTGAAATTTACTTTGAAAGAAAAATGTGAAAGTGCTCAGCTGCCTTTAGACTTAAATTCCGGAGTAAAATATATATTTTAAATAAATTATCCAAAAATGTGACGAGAATGTCACAACTGCAAACCTACCAAGACACAGCCGTCTATCTAAACTCAAAACCTCGGAGTGGAGAGCTTCAATCAGAGAAGCACAAGGCCCAAGGCACCTCATGAGAGACTGCAGAGATTTACAGTCGGGTGAGAAAACCTGATGACACGACAACAACTCTCAGTCTTCCTCTCTTCGAATCTGGCTTTCATGGAGGTGTGGCAAGAAGAAAACATGCGCTGAACGAAAACCTAAGAAGTTAAGCTTACCACATGGCATGTGAGTGAAATTTAAAGAGAAATGTTCCCCTTGATAAATAGAGACCGCAGCAGTGAAACACTGAGTCTAGACCCTATCGAGTCTGCTGCATCACAAAACACGTGTTCGCCATCCTCCAGACCGAGAAAGTCAAATGAAAAAGTTTTAAATTACTGGAGAAAGATGATTATCGGCTCTTTGTGTGTAATTAATGAAAATTACAAGAGCACCCACAGCTCGGTGTAAAAATAATACAGATAGAATCTTGGCAATTAGAGGATATCAAGCTGCATGATTGCCACGTTACAACTTAATTTCCTGTTCATTAGCGACTGATGGATAAGTTGATAGAAAAGATAGCACAAGAACAGAAAACAGACATGAGACAGGTAGAGCGGTGTGTCACATGACTCGCCCTTTAGGAAGGCATAAGGAAAGTAGCCAAAGTGACTGAATAAGAAAATAGGCATTACATAGGATCCTCAAGAGACCAAAGTCAGAGGCGTTGCGGTGTAAAAATGAGTATTCCTGCGTTTAACACAATCTAAAAGTCTGGCGTGTGAGTGTGACAGCATTGACGGTAAAGGTCAACGGGAACACGGATCAGTTGAGATGCTGCTTGGCTGGACAATGAGTTTTGCTAAGCCCCCCTTAAAGGACAGAGTTCTGCTGCTGGCAGATAAGACATTTCATCTCGCCACCAGGCTGTGGGGCTCCCAGCACAGTGGGGGATTTCCCAGCAGACCATGTGGCAAAGCATTTCATCTCTTTCTGTCATCATCCATCTACAATTCAGTCCTTTTACTTCTTTCTTAATTTTTTTACCCCCTGTCTGTCTCTCGTTATATCCATAGTGTGGTGTTTTTGAACCTTGGATGACAGCTACAAAGGAAGATGCGTTTATCTGCTCACACCAGGGGCTTTTTTCTTCCACTTTTCTCCTATTTATTTATTTCCCATCTTCTTATTCTTTTGGTCAGGAAACAGAATCAACAGCTAGAGCCATTCTTCTACGTCTGTGAAACTAGTAGTTGCAGACATCAGGGACAATTAGGCCTCCAACACGCACCAAATAAACACGTTGGTACCATTAAACCCTGTGCCTTGACAACTTCACAGCAAAATGGCAATCAAACTAGAGAGCAAACAAAAGAAAACAAAAGGCAGGAATAGTCAGGGCATTGTGGTATCTGTTTGGGAGCAAGCATAAAGTAACGACAACTACTAAGGACATATTACCAGTAGCAATGCAATCATTCACTGCTATTTACATGTTGTAGGGGTGTGCATGCATGAAAGGTCAGGCTAAATACAAAGCTTCAACAAATAACACTGTACTAGAGATATTTGTTCAAAACAGTTCAAACAAGGGTGGAATAACCGTGAATGAAATGTGCAAAGTCTAAAGCCTTAAAACAAACAAACAAAAAAAGAGGTGACTTATTATGTTGCTGAACAATTAATAAGAAAACTAAAAAAAATAAAAAAAAACGTTCAAAGTAATCACAAGAAACAAAACAACATATTTGTATTCTTTCAGCCGCAGTAGTTGAGAGCAGATCTGGACATCTAAAGCAAAAGGTAAATTACTGCCAGGGGCTGGATCACACCTTTTAAAAGGCAATTTCTTATTACAGGTTTCCCAATAAGCATCACTTTCACAAATCAGACGACTGAACCTGTAGTACAAAATATATTTTGGTTCAAAGAAGTTGTGCTAAAAGGTAGCAATTTGGCCAATTTTGCAATACCCCATCTGAACCTGATCTGAAACAGCAGTACAGTGGCCCCCTAACTCACATGGGTCATGGACCTCCACCGTCAGACAGCTAAAAATCATACATGTTCTAAAAATGCTTATGACGGCCTATTTAATCACCAAATGCACCCTAACATGCACTAATACACACACTGCACTCCAACAGAAGCTAACATCGACAGTCTTCCTTACATCCTCTCATGGGGAAACAGGTAATCACGGCCAAAGAAAACATACTGTGATCCTGGATTGGCTGCTTTCTGATCACCAGTAGCATTGCACCCAGGTATTTAAGATTATAAAGATGCTTTTTGTTTTTAATGTTTTTAATTCACATATGCTCTATTAAAAATCCTGAAATAGGCAGATTTCCTGTCAATAATTTGGAGTCGTTTTCCACAGAAGAATTCACAAATACTGAACCATGAATAAGTGGGAGACCACTTAAAAAATTTAGAGTCTATGAGGGTCAATGTTTAACCCTATGCTTAAATTAGTTGAGGTGTCACTGTTTTTTCCAAGGTTTTCCATCACACAAGGGATTAAAAGCCGTGTGCAAAACGTAGCAGATACTCACAACATGTTACATTTTAGTGTAAGCTCCACTGCATGTTTAGTTTCATGTTTCTATTTATGAGTTAGTGCATGGTTAAATACAAACATCAGCTGGAAGTCTGTTTAGGTAACCACAGCACAAAAACTAGTAGTTCTTGACCTATAATTAACATATTTTGTTTTAATTCTTTTATCTTTCAAGCTTTTACTTTTTAGCTTGACCCAAGTTCAAACTGTTGACCGCGGACATCTGTTCACATTTTGACATTCCCTCCAAAAATGTGGATACAGTGAGATTAAAGCTATGGACACCGTCAAAAGAAAAAGTCCTGAGACTTCAAATCCAAATGAGGGTTGACTCCCAGTGTCATCATCACTACACTGGATAGAGGGGAAATATTCTTTTTACAGAAGTGGTCACGACTCCCTGTTATCAAGACTGCAGGGGTCTAAAGAACATCATCATCAAAGATGAAGTATGCAAATCAAGGGAAAAGTGGTGGATGGAATAAATGTTTCCAGGTGAAAATGAAAATATATACAACTCATCCATCCATCAATCGTCTGTACTCCATCAGTCATTGACCGTGGACAGGTCGGCAGTTCATCACAAGGCAACATAGGGACAAACAGACGTGTATGCACACTCGCAACTAAAAACCATTTTCAGGAGAACAATGGACCTAGTATTTATGTGTTTTTTTTGGGAGGAAGCCAGAGTACCTGGAAAGAATCTACAAATTCATGGGAAGAACATGAAAACTCAATGCAGACAGTCTTAAAGCTGGGATTCAAACTCAGATCGATGTTTTTAGCTCTTACCATTAAATGTCCTGCTCTCTAATTCACTGTGACTTGTTAATGCCGCATCTGCTGAATAAGTCTCAGTCAGGTAACGCGTGTTAATATGAGTTTGGGTTCATACTTGCATGTGCCTTGCAAATCCAAAAACTATTTTTCAGTGTTGTCGTTTATGTATCAGTGAATAAACACCCCTACTGTTCTGTTTGCCAAGTCCAAGGAACCAGCTCATGGCCATGGAAATGGATCTGGTTTGGGTGTTTCGACATGATCTCTTAAACCCTAATGACTGAAACCACTTGGGTCAGAACTCTGGCCTTGCTTTATCGATTTCCTTAAGCAGTACTGTAGCAATACGTGCATCCCAAAGTAAAAAAAAACAAAAAACACTGCCATATGTACAGTGGGTGTCAGACAAGGTTTCAAAATGCATCCAGTTCTTACTTCATTTGTTTTTCTGGAAACTACGGTTCATTATTCTAATATGCATTAAATTTAAAGCCCCTAACAGCAGGCTTCATTAATGCCCGACAAGTGGGAATACTGTGAAAGCTTCAGTCAAAAGTTTTCTGCAATTTGTGTGTCTGCGTGCAGGCGTGTGTGTGCGCACGCGCGCGCGCGTGTGTGTGTGTGTGTGTCCACACTTATTAGAGCGGTTCTGAGCGCCGTCGTTGGTGTGTACACACTTTTCTCAGGTTCTGTTTGTATGTGGTGTAGAATATTCCCTGAAGCGCCTCTCCCTGTGCTTTGCAGGACTCATGAATGCACTGAATTTCAATGACACTTCTATGAAGGCAGGAGCAGATGTCAGCAAGCTTACAGAAAAAGCAGGTAGAACACAGCGAAAAAAGTTGAGTTGATAAGCTGACTACAAACAACCTGCAGAAGGAACTCTTAAGTCATGCATCTATTTGCATAAGTATAATAAGGGAAACGGTTACAATTCTAGTGTCAATGCAACAGAAAAGAGCGTACTGAATTTTACAGAGTAATTAGTTTAAGGTGAGATTTCAAATTAAGACCCTAAAAATTAAGACATTGCAGTGACTTACTTGCACATATTTCAAGAAATTAAACCCAATTTTGGACGAAACTTAAATTAATTATCAATTATCAAGTACTCGCAAAACTTAAATGAGGTTTTACAAGGAACAAAGAAAACGTTTTCAGTGTATATCAGGATAAAATATGGTTACATTGCAAAGTTTCATGAAGTGGCAAATGATGATGAATCAAAAAGTTATGATGAGATTTCTTGGCACATTCCTCTCCTTCAAATACTCCCTGTGATGTGACAGAAAGGATTAGCAAGTTAGCTGTTAGGAAGTTAAAGTCACACAGGATCTAATTTAGGTTTTCACAGAGGAGTGTTGCAGTGATTGCGCTGTGAAGGCCTAACGAACTATGTTCTGTCTTTGCTTGTGTTTCCAGCTCTGGGAGCTTGAGCAGAAAAGTCAGAAACCACCAACTAAAAGTTTTTGGAACGACAAAGAAAAAGACTGAAGACAGGTAAAACAGAAGAAAAGCTCATCTGATTGTAATTTTTAAACATTTCAAATGCCACAAGCTCATTTGTCCTTCATATGGGACAAAACGAAAACAAGTCACTGCTGAAGGTAAAGGTTCAGGTAAGCCAGACTTTCTTTTAAAGCTACTTAATTGAGGTAAACAGCAAGTCTATATGAAACAGAATAAACATATTCTGTTTCATATAGACTTGCTATAGCTGTAGATACAGCTAGATAACTCCTAGCTGTATCTACAGCTAGGAGTTATCTAGCTGTAGATAACTCCTAAATGACTAAATCTGTATCCAGTGTTTTAAAATCTGTGTGCTGGGAACCAAACACTAAATCTTTTAGAGAATCCTAATTTGAATATTGTAAGAATAATTAGTGCAAATTTAGGTATGAAGTGAATTAGGAACATTATGTTTCTGTACAATTATTATTTTTTTTTTTCATTGCTTGAAATGCAAATAAATATTGAAAAAATACTTTCATGCACAGCCCCTGTTGGTTCCATTCAAGTATTTGCAATAAGAAAAAAGGTTAAACACCTAGGTCATTATGCAAGTATCATTTAATTTGTTTATTATCTAAAGTATCTGTTAAATTGAGGTACTTAAAATATCCCCACATGATTTCCAGCTTGTACATTTCTACCAAAATATGTCACTGTATGTCTAAGCAGAGAATGTCTAGCTGTAAGAAAGAAGTCACACAAGTCACAGAATACATTAAGTCAGAATGCATGTCATAGTTGATTGATTGTACTTTAGAAGAGGTAGACATAAACCGAGTGTGTGTTTGTTTTAAAACAGCACACTGAACTGGGTCTGTCTGGTCAGAATAATCCCACTGTTCCAATATTGTAAACAAGCTTTTGCTCTAAAGCAACAAAGACTTTCTGATGCAATAATGCCATGCTCCAAGGAAGGCAACAATTTTAGCCCAGCACTCAAATTGCTTAAATCAAAGTGCTTCAGCATTTCAGGATTGTGTTTATCAAAGGAAAAACACCTCACTAAAATTCACTGTTCTCTCGTTTTTTTCCTAGTACAATCAATTCTTGACAAAAAAAAAACAAACAAACAAAAAAAAAAACATCTGTAAAATCAGCCGCTTTCTATTTTAGAAAAACAAAAAGCCAACTGGCTTGATCATCCTCTTTTTGATACAGCTGCTTTAACAGCACCCAACACCACCATGATTGTTTATCACGGGTCTTGTCACTTTTTTTGCCCTCAAAGAACAAGAAAAGGCTCATTTCTTCTTCTGTCTGTTCCATTCTCTGACACTGACAGCTCTCTCTATTTGTCGCCCAACTCCACAAGGTCAGAACAATACATCACCCACATAATGCAACAGACGAATCTAAAATCTATGAGTTAGACAGCAATGGGGGAGTATGCAATACTGCAGTCAGGTTTTAGCTTTAGCTGTGGTTTGCCCTCCCTTTTTGCCACTTGCTGCTAGCCTTTGGTAGGAACCCTGATCAGACTAGGATCGAATCTTTCTAATTCGTAAGGTCAGTTATTAGACTAAAGTAAAATTTGCTGGCTCAATTTGAAATCATTGACTGTTATCAAGGATATACACAAAATCAACAAACTGCCACTCCTATTATCATCCGTTTTATCCTGAGGACAGGCTGCAGAGAATGTGCAATAAATAAGAGGCAGGATGATTGAGGACAAAAACTGGGCTCAGGTAAAGATGATTTGGCAGAGACATTGATGATGTCCAATCTGTACACAAGTTCTGTGGGCAGGGGATGATGGAGGGGGACAAGCATGATTTATGACAGTCCTGGGAGGGATAGGGCTGCATGTTTGTTTGTATCTGGGTATATGCAGTACTCACCAAAGAATGAGAGGTAATAAATGGAGTTCTAATAGGCTAAATACTTTTTTTAAAAAACTTACACGGAAATCCTAACTCACTGCAAGAAAAAAAATATATTTCTTGAACTTTGAAGCAGAAGAGTTGGATACATAGGATTCAGTTATTATTTCCAGAGCAGTCAGCTTTGATCTCCGTCTCATGTCTGCATTGGGGTTGTCTCGTCTCTAATAACCACAGATACATTTCCGTTCCTCTTCCCTGTTAGCAAGATAAATAGGACTTCAAATTGTCTGGTGCTAGCCCATCAGGAGAAAAAAAAACCTGAACTATAAAATATCTTGCATGAAAAAGGGCGCTTGGAGATTATCCTCTCATCACACACACAGTGGATCTAACAGAGACGGGTGAGAGAGGTGAGTGGTGGAGAAATAATGCAAGTATGCGTGAAGAAGCCAGACGCGTCAAGAAACAAACTTTTGAACAGTTAGCTAAAAGTTTAAATTTGCCAAGAAGTCAATGATCCAGCAGTATTTATAGTCTAGAATCAATAAGTACCTTTACTATTGTACAAAAGATTGCTTTGTAACTAGAGACTGTTTGTATTAGTGTATGTGGCGCCTTGGAAACACATTGAAGTTTCCACATTTTGTGAAAGATGCATTCTGTGTATTTTATTGGGAGTTTATTTTTAAATCAACACAAAAAAAAAAATAAAAAATCTGAAAAGTGTGGCACACATTTGTGTCCAGGCGCCTGGAGTCGAGACTTCCTATAAGCACCTTTTGCAGCCTTTACAGCTCTAAATCCTTAGGGGATATGGTCTCTACTAGCTTTGCACATTAAGAGAGTAAAACTTTTTTTTATTTTAATTTCTCAAGTTCATACAGATTAGATGGAGAATATCATCTTTATGGCGTTCAAATAATTTTTCACTTTTGACTAGGCACATAGTCTATCTCACAAATGTGGTACAGTCTAAGTTAACTTGGTAAAGAACAACATTCTCACAGCATTATTCTGCCACTACCATGTTTCAGCTAAAGAAAAGTGTGTTTAAAGTAAAATCCAATGTTGGTTTTCCATTGGACATAGTGTTATGCATGTAAGCCATACAGTTACATATTTAAACAAAGCAAAAAAAGTGCCTTGGTTCACATCTCTACAGTTTCTTCTGCATGAACCTAACCCTAACCCATTTAAAAATAAAGGAAAAAAAAGTATAAATTAGCAGCAATTTAAAGATTAAATGTTTCAACTTACTTTACAAAATCGGCTCCGTTTCTTCTCACTTTAACACAATCACTGTGTCTCCACTCTGAGGGCCAAGACCCATTCAAAGTCTGTAGAAATACCTATTCATCAACACTTCTGTGTCCAGGCTCTGTCTAATAACAGATGGGGAGATCTTTAACAGTCCATAAATAAAGGCTGCAAACTCGAGAAAGCACTTAGATCAGCAGAGCAACAGCTAAACGAACTCTCTCCTAGGTTGGGCTTCACTACTTCAACAAAGCAAGATTAATTTGACTGCTGAATTGAGGCCGAAGCCCGAGCCATGGCATGCTGCCTAACTGATGGCAAGGTGCAGCGTGGCTCCATTCCACCAGGAGCATTGCTAAATGTCAAAAGTGCAGAATTGCATGTAAGTGGCTTAAGTAAGAGGAACATGTAATTCTTTACCTGGCAGAGAGAATATTAGACCCCTACCACAAGTCGGACACAATTAATGAAAAACTAAATGACCAGTCAGTGTAATAGCAGGCCAAAAAGATAACATCAGTGTCTCCAAACTCATTCGAGGAGACGATATCGAACCAACAACTGGCTTTAATAAGAACAAGGACAATCACAGCCCTGCTCTGCTTTTATGCACAGGGGCAATTTAGATTGTAAAATATGAAATAATAATATTAGTGAGTGAATTTATTAGGGAAAGATTAATTAAAGAGATACTGGAAATACCATATCTTTGAACTATATCAATAATACCATTAACAATAGCAGAGGAGGACTGTTCAACACAATGGAAATCAGGCATACAAAGAACAAAATGAGTGACTTTGGGTGACTTAATTAAATCCATCATATGTGGGGAAAGATTTAGATTAAAATGCACCCAGTGTGTTTGAGCTCTGAACTGGGAATGTTGGTCCGCAAGGATGAAATGAGAAATATAATTACCTTATCAAAAGGTCGATATTATGCATGTTACAGGCATATAGTATTTTACAGCACAACCAATAACTGTTACAATCAGTTGTTTTAAAGATGCTTTATATATATATAATTACATATATATATAATTACTTGAATTGAAATTCGCACTTCAGCATTAGCTTTATCTAATATTGGTGTAGCACTTTCACAATAGCAGAACTATCTTTTATGACCAGTGCTTTAGAGTTGACTTTTTACTTAGTGGTGCCCACTGCTAATTACCATAAAAGTAAATCTTGATCTGGATTAAAGGACGACCTCTGACCACTATGAATGCTCCTACTTTCAGATGCTAAGCCTCAATTTGTTTGTGGAAACACCTTATCCGTCTGCCAGTCAGTGTACTCTGTCTAAAAAGTTAAACTTTCCAGACATCAAGAACCTGTTCCTTTTAAGCACCGGCAACCAGAGAGTTGGTTTCCTTTTTTTGTCCACACACACACACACACACACACACACACACAAACACACCCATAACCATCATTGACAGGTGTGACCTTTCAGCTATGCTGGTAGCAGCAGCCACTCTCGCCCCAAGACAGTAGGCCTGGATTAGTCACTCTCTCAGAGGATTGTGGCGCCCTGCATGAATGCGCATGTGAGGCCCAAACTCTCTCCAGCATGGCCGAAGGGCCTGCTATGAAAAATAGAACACCTAATGCCTGGAGATAGAGACATTCATCAAAGACCAGGGCCCCCGCCTGCCTGCTTTGTGGGCTGCCTCCCCTCCCTATTCTCTATTCAGCACCAAGATACTGAAGCCACTCACTTATTTCAGTCATAAAAGAGGGATGGAAAGTTTTATTATTATTGCTTTGGGAATGTTTATTATTTCTACCCCTTTTCCCTCAGTTTTCTCTCTCGCTCATACATTTTTTTATTTTTGCAACCATTTACATGCTCCAAGTGATCTTTCTTGTTTAGCGCGAGAATAAGGATATCAGAGCGTCATGAGCCATCAGCAGAAGGATAAGTATGAAACTACTTCAACACTCCATTCAGCATATTCAACACAGCGGGTTGCATTTTGAATGACAATTGCCGGAAGCCCACTGAGAATACCGAGAGGAGACCAAAAATAACCCAAGAAATGGTAGCCATGCCAACTAATGCTAAGCAGATCGAGCAGTTAACCTCTGCAGTGAACTACTAAACCCTGGGGTATAGCTGCGTTATGACATATCTTCTTCACTCCGTCTCTACATTCCTCTGGCACATCAACGAAGAATATTGAGGTTTAGGATTCCTACTAAAGTTTCTGAGAAATGTAAATATCAGAGACGAAAATATTTAAAATATACAAATACTATGCCAACCTTGTTATCCTCTACTTAGTCATGACTAAGTCTGTTGACTTGATTTCTGTTGAGCAAACAACCATTGATGCTCTCAACAAAAAGGGTAAGTCAGAAAATACCCTTAATTAAAAAGCCTAGTGCTGTATCAAAGCATGTTATTGGAAAGTTTAGTGGATGGAAAAGGTGTGGCAAACTGAAACAAGCTAATTCAGGAATCCGGCTGGAGTCAGAAGAACCACCACACTGATGAATCCAGGACACGACGACAGGATTGCAGTAATAGTAATTCACACAATAGTTGTGCAGACCATGTATGTACTGCATTTACATTACAGGACATTAACATTTTTTAAAAAATCAGTCCTACACAGTACTCCAAATTTCTGAGAAACAAATTATTTGGCTTTCATTTGTCATGAGCCATAATTATCAACATTATAAGTTTTCCATTTTAAATGAATTATTCTATACTTTTCCATGACATTGTCATTTATTGAAATGCACCTTTTGCATTTAAGTTACACTCCACCATTACGAGACAAGCATCACAATGAAGGGAGGTTCTGCTGGCAATGCTAGTCTATGAATTTATTTTGCTGCAATTGTTCTGCTTTGGATTAAGACAAAAATAATTCACGCAAACCTGAATGTATACAGTTCAGATTAAACTCATGCACTATAGCCTTCAAATCTCTTATGACAACCTTTATTTTATCTGTTTATTTTGGTTCAAAAAGATTAGTTGACACGGCCTTCCTTTCATGAGTGAATGCGATTTTCCCTCCACACAGACTCCATATGCAACAAACCAACCATAGCAGACCATGCCAAAGGCTTGCCAGCAGGATTCATAGCTGCACAGTCGCACCGCAGCACGCAACTTCAGGTTCCTCATGGGGTCACTGCCTTCCTTCATACTTTCATTTATCCTTCCGTAGCTCTACATAACTCACCCTCATTGTTTTCAGTCAAAATCTTAAGCCTCGATGGGTCTTCAGCTATAAGAGCTTCTCTTTTAATTTCACGATGTAACCCAGTCTAGCTTGTTCAAACATACTTCTCTTCATTTCAAAGTATTCAGGTGTAGTTTCAGTAAATAGGAGCAAATGCTGTTTCATGTACCCCAATGTGTTCGTTTGCTCAACTGACTGAACATTGCATCAGGCATGCAGAATGTGTTTGTCTATGTGTCTATTGTGTGCGCCGGTGTGTGTTTTCTGCCAGTGCCAAGGGCCTCTCAGACGTGGGGGGTATAACACTCCTCAAGAATAGGATTTAGTAACACACAGGCAGGCCTGGCAGTGCAGCTTCAAAGCAGAGGCAGGGGAAAAAAAATCCCTTCTGTACATTTATATTTCTTTAACCATCTGCACATGTCTGTGGTGTACATTTTGTCAGGGATAAACCAATTGTCTTTTTAAAGGGGCATTCATTTGAAGGGGCTTCATATAATAGAGCCCTCAAGCATGTGATGAAGAAAAAAAAGCATGATTAAACAATGTCTTACATCATCAGTGTGTCCAAAGATTGTGGAAAAGGGGATGAACATGAAAGGTATTATGGGATGCCTCAAAGAGGAGGATGCAGCATAGCTTCTCCATCATAAAACTGGAGATTTACTCATCAATTATCCAGAAATTGGAATTTTTTTTTTTTTTTTTTTTTTGGTGGTGGTTGTTGTTTTCACTGTTGTTCTTTAAATGCATAGAAAACTAAAAATGCTATCATTTTTGAGGGGTTGCATTCAGAAACAACTTCTTACATAGAAAACAAATGCAGCTTATAGCGCAGCAGCAGATGCCTCATTCAATTTGTTAGAGATCACAATAGTTTGGTTTTGTTTTGATTGGCCAAACTGAAAAATCTAATTTTTGTCCAATTCATTGCATACATTATAAATGAAAGCTTCCACCAATTTTAGCTCAGAAACATGCACGAAGCTGTTGCTGAACTGGAGAGCTCCTTCAATGAAAGACTGCTGCATCCTAAGTGCACAAAGCAGCGTTATAAGAGATCCTTCGTCCCTGATGGACTCTATAACCATCACTGCTCTCAAGAAAACCAATGAGTATTTACATCTCTGCTGGTACTGGAGTTTTACTGTTTTCCTTTGTTTTCTGTTGGATTCAAAACTAAGAAAAGAACAAATCAATCGGAATTGGCCAATTTTGGTTTGACTGGGTCCAATAAATAGAATTATTTGTGAAAAATATGTACTATGCTGCTCTTTTATTTGGTTAAATACAACAGTCTCCATCACAAAAACCACTCACTGTTTCTCCTCAGCCCTTAATTTCTTCAAAAAAATGAATTGACAGACCTCAGTGAACACAGAAAATTGGTATTGGTCAGGAAAAATCTCATCGGTGCATCTCTTCTAAAATCCTAGCCGTTTCACTCCTTTTTACTAAATGTGACATAAAATAGGGAAAATATGTGTTTCTGTGCATACAACAAAGCAACAACTATGACAAAATACTGGTTTATTAAATCACAAACTATAACATTGGGCATGATTTATTCATGTGGACATCTTCAAGGTATCTGTTGCTTTTTATGTTTCACAGAGTTTTGCTTTTATAATACTACAGGCTACTTGTATTTGATTCACAGTCATGCCAGTTCGTAATAAAACGTGAACATATTTCTTGCCCCAGAATCACTCAGCATTTCGTCTTATCCCATTTGGTCTAGTTGACCGTAAGTCTGTCTGGCTTTTGCAGCTCCGCCAGCAACCGCAGAATGATACACCTTCTCCAAGGAATGATGAGTAGGAAAAGATTGCTGAAAATGCTCAGTTGGCAACTTTGTGCCAGCCAGCGAGTCAGCCAGCCAGCCAGCCAGTAGGCAAGCCAAGTTAAAGATTTATAATTTGAATCTGAAAATTAGTTATCTAAATTTTCTTGGTGAAAAGGACATGATTTTACAGTTTTTTTTTTCCTGTCTAGATAGCATTCTTGGTTGCTGGCGACAAGACAAGGATGAAATGAAGGAGCCTGCAAAGATGCCAGCTATAAAATTCGATCAGCAAAATAAAACTCTACCGCTCTGGGTTCTTGCCCAATGGGCAGCAAGGGGAAGAGAGGAAGAAAGGTACGGGAAAAACAGATGGGAAAGGAACAAGGGTGTACAATAGGTGATGGTCTCCTTTTAACCCCAATATTTGCTGAGAGGAAAAGAGATGGGGAAATTGCATTACAGTGGCTGCGATCAATAACCACCCATACCAAGCAGTCCTACCCAGACACACGGTTTCATGTTGAACATTTAGAGACGACTTTACCTGCTTATTCCTGATGCAATCATGACCTACTTAGCAACAGCTTTCCCTTCACTTCAAATATGTATAGATTACCGGTAAGCCACTATAAAACTAAAGCGCGGAATCAATAATAATAAGACACGACGTATTCCAAGTGCAGCTGGTGACAGCGAGTGTGTCAGCACCCATTCCTAGCACCGGTTGCCTTTCAGTGGGTGAGCGAGGCCATGCTGGAGATTAGGTTTCAAGAGAAATGTGGTGAGTGAGTATGACTTGCCTGTCACTGCATCTACAAACACCTCAGAGAGCTGTCACAATAATGGATTTTTTTTTTGTTTTGTTTTGTTTTGTTTTGAGGAACGGTGGAAGCAGAGCACAAAGATAAACAAGAATATAGGCTATGTTGTCGGAAGAGATGTGAACAGGGACACCGGATTATCAAATCTAATTCTACATCAGTGGAAAAACATCAGTACTGCAGTTTGTGAGGGGACCGTGATCAGTAGATTATAATGCAACCTTAATATTAAAAGGTGTTTGGGCTACAACCTAACATTTCACACATTTCTTTGTAAATTCACTCCAGATATGTCTGCTGTGAAGCTAAAAGGAACTTGTCACCATTCAACTTTTGCAAGCACTGGAAAAGGGCTCAAAGCAGTTATTTTTACAACTCTGCTACATTTATGCATTCACGTCTCCACGTTTAGTCTGAAAATAAGAAATTTTACACTATTTTTGACCCTATACTGGTTATTAAACTCATCTTCTGCATAGAACAATTGCACACAGGGTTGTATTTCAATGTCTGCAGACTGGACCATAAGTATCTTTTGGTTTGTGCCTTTCCACACTTCCTGCAGACGCTGAGATCTTCATGAAACCAGCGAATAGAAGTGCCATTTCTATTTCTTCGTAACCCAGAGAAGATACTTCTTTTTCTCGTTCAGGTGAGGAGAAAAATCCTCATCCTCACATCCAAGAGACGTTTTAACCCCCCGTCTCTTGGATGTGTCTGTGTGTGGTGGCTCCTGTAGCCCTGAGTCAAGATCCTTTTGAACCTACCTAAATCTCTTGAATGAGTTTTGTTTCACAATACTCAAGGCTTCAGTGATTCTATAAAATGTTTTCCCTCCACTAGACTTTCCTGAAATATGCTCAGATACAGCACAGGTGTCAATGATATAACATTTCCGTAATAAAATCTATTTTGTGGTTAATCGGTTCTCGTTTTCATTAGCTAAAATATTATAATTATTTAAAAATATCAGTACTTAAATGGAAATTACAAAAAAAAAAAAATGTTTCCAAATATCAACATATTTTCAAAACATTTAATCTGAAATATTTACTGACTAAATCATAAAAAATGACATTGAACCAGAACTTTGTCATTTTTTTTTTCCTTACAGTCAACTTTGTGTTGGACTTTTGGGTTGTTCAGCTGAGTTTTTCTTCCCAAGATGTGAAAATGCAAGACTTGATGATTAACATGCAATAAGTTGCTTTCAACTTGATATGCAACGCTGCCGGCAATAAAGTCACACCACGAATGCTAAATCCCTGGGGTTTAATCACCTAAACACACAGTCTTTAAAAGGAAGACAGCATCCTCATTCTGAGTAACATTAGCTCAGTCAGGCTAAGACAAGCATCACATTCACGGACAAACAATGGAAGCAAGTGCTGTGGTAAATTGGCCCTGTATAAGCACCATAAACCATTTCAGATAATGCACTATTGGTTAGTGGGCTGAAATAATGAGGTTTATCACATTGCAAAGTCCACACAATTGGCCCCGTTTGGTAAAATGCAACAAATTCAGACAGGCACTGAGGTGTAACCTGTTTCTGAGCATCTCCAAGAATTGTGAGGTTTATGTGTGATTTTGCTAAAAAGCTATGATTATCCAACAAGCGAGAGGATTTTAAAAGCTAAAGTATTTTATCATCAAGTGCATACCTTAACCAAATGTCAAGTAGCCTGTCATCCTTTCCCTGGTCTTTGTAATTCGACAACATTTGGCATTTTTAATGGAGACTCTGTGAATCCCCAGGATCTGAGAGAGCTTTACTCCATTTCCCAGGGTGAGGGCTCGGTGCCGACATGAGTTGAATGCTGCTTCCCAAGCGGCTCCCTGAGAAAGCACCTGGACTACTTAATGAAGACGCCCACACACAAACAACCAATTGACGACAATACTTTGGAGCATTTCAGCTAGGGCTCTGTCTGCCTGCAATGACAATAATAACCAGAAACAGAGGCACAAAGGGGGAGAAAAAAAAAGTCAAAAGTGTGAATATTAATGCTACGCTTTGCAAAGATATACGTCCTGGCAACAATATCAGAAACATCCAAGCCAATTAATTAGGGAACAAGACTTGACCTTCAAGGTGAATGTGTTGCAGTTTTGTTCGAAGGAAACAAGGACAAATTCTCTCATGTGAGATTAAGAGAACAACTGTGAGAATTAATGGCTTTTTAAAAACGGATGACAGCAGAAAACAAGTATATAAAGGTGGGAAAAAGCAGTGGACCAAAACTTTTAAGTGGAACATGTGGAGGACATACCTGAAAGCTGTTAAAACAAATAAGGTCTTAGGGCCTCTAAGGGGCACCTTTATGAATTTCCCGGACATCTAGTGCCACTTTGTACCACAATCTACCTTCAGAAGTTATAAAAATACTAAATATGTATATATTAAATATGACTTGAAAGAAATCCAACGTCGCAGTTTAACGCTTTGAAATTGAACCTCTGTCACTTTAAGAAGCTCCTGCTCTTTCCGACATTCTAACCCTAACCCTCCATTAAGCCTTTAACTAAATGTTTTCAGGAGCGATTCCACTGAGAAGTAGTTTGCACGATGAGTTCAGGAGATGCGTAGTTCCACCAGGTATTTGCAAATTGCTGCTGTTGGAGACTAAAGGATTTCTCAAACATTCATGAAAGAATCAAACAACACTTCAGGTATATGTTTGATGAAGGAATAACATAACATTATGTTAAGCTCAAAAAAGTTGATTTTAAATAACACTGAACCTTTAACTCACTCACAGACCAAGGCTGTTGTAATTCGCCTCATCAACTAGTGCACAAATATAAAAATTTGGGCTGATAGATATTAATATTGTCATTATGACCATTATGTCATTATTGGTTTTAAACATTTCCCTACACATTCACCACTATGAAAAAAAAAAAATCACTCAGTTGAGATTGTTTCTCTACTTCATTTAAACTCCCCACAATCCTGAATCACTATGACATGACCAAAGAAAAATCACATGGCCAACCCTCTCCTGAAACACAACAAGGCAACAAGGTGGACATAAATACTGGCCCAGCTTTACTTATCAGGCATTCCCGATGTTAATGCCTGTACATCATGCATCCCTATTGTAAATGTCATCAGTGTGTATCACTGACTGATATGACAGACTGCTTGGTTTACGTTCTGCAGACAAACGTAAACCAAGCAAGTCACTCAGAGCATGTGGGCTTGTTTGTGGATATAATTTGCAGTATGTGTGTAATATATTTTATATGAATAGTAAATACAGACAGCAATAAATAAAACAATGAATAACTCCCAAGTAAAAAACTCAATCCTTATGCTGTGTGTGAAACTAAGTCTATTTAAAAACCAAGTCATGGCTCTTCTCCTGATTTAAAATCAGTTAAAGAAGCAACTAACATTAGCTTCCGCACTTTTCCTCGACACCAAGGTGACAAAACAAGGTAACAGTAGAGGGAAAAACAGAGACGTTGACATTTTCTATCAGGAGAGATGTCACTCCATCTCTTGCTGCTATTTTGTCATCGTTGCACAGATGCTCAGATTGTTTTTCTTTTCAACATGAATAATGCATATTTCTATATATGTTTATAGAAACAGAAAGGCCTAAACACTTCACTTTTTCTTTGTATGGGCTTTGCATGTAGCATTGTTTACTTTATATTTTGTTACTCAGAGGCCAAACCTGCCAAAAATACTGATCGTCAAAATAATGGTAATAAAAAAAGTATACCATTTTTAATTCTTTTACTTTAATAAGTGTCATCATGTGCATGTAAGTCAATGGGTCCATGAGGTCATCGGTGCCTTCATGACAGGTAAGGGGTAAATTAATAAAAATTTGTTAAATCTAAGTAAATGACATGTGATTATTTCAGAATTAACTTCATGCTTTCATTTTCTGCATGAAATGCTCATTTTACATCCATTTCAGAACAATCATTTTAACATAGCCCCGCCCTGTCCCATATTTATTTAGGGCACTTAGTGGTAAATTGGGGTAGATTTACCACAATGACAAAAATTGATAATTAGGAAACTAGGAAGAATCTCATTCACATATCCACTTCAAGCGCTTTGAATCATCTACATTTTGAGTTACATAAAGAAATCAATTAAATAATAAATGCATTAATTAATTAATGATGCATAGCCATACTTATTTCTATATAAAGATAACAATTCAAAGTTTGAAAAGAAACAAGAATATTACCGAAGTCTTCTATCAACTTACCATTACTTCTTTGCTGACATTTATGAGGAGCAAAGAAACAAAAGGTTTTACAGTTAAATTGTGAGATGTCGGTTTGAGGCTTCTAGATTCCAAACTGATGTTTTCATGCATCTTTATGAAACCTGACAGAACTTAAAAACTAATTTTGTAAGCTATTGATTTTTATGCCAGCATAGAGTTATAATGAAACCCTCAAAACGCCTGCACATTAATAAGAGAGATCAATCAGGTGCATTGCCCATGCTCAGCTATAATGTATGTTTGAACAAAAATCAATACTTCCAGACATGTAAAAGGATGTAGTAGTTTTCTGCTTTTACTCATCACCATTTATCACACAAACACACACAAACTACCCACACCACTAAACGCATCATGAAGGGACCGGTTCTGCAAACAGGCTCTGCCGCCGCTTTTATTATACGGCACCACGTCTCCGTATGTGACAACTGCAAATGTGTCGGTACATTTGCGCATCTAATTTCACGTGTTTTGCACTTGAGGAGATGTAGATTTAAATGAGCGTGCATGATGGCGCCCATTGTGTACTGTAACGCAGATGAAAAGATGACAGGTGGTGGGAGGGCGGCGGATCTTTTGAGACTTGTCACGTTGTTCCGGTTTACCAGCCAATGACAGGAGACACACACGCATCCACATCAAAGTTTATTACAGTTCATCACCTCCCCACCTGCAGTGTAATGACATTTAGCCAATCCTATAAAAATCCCAGGAAACCTGTGGGTATAAATCAATGCCTTCCCACCTTTCCAACTGCTGTGCGCATTTATTATTAAAGCCTCCACATGATTTTTTGATCGAGCGCGCCTGCTCTTATGACACGTATGTGTATGTTTGTTTTCTGTTTAATTTGGCTTGGAGGCAGAAAACGAGCAGACATACAGAGACAGTCCTCACATAAACACAGACAAGCATCAGGCAGTGCAGTAACAACCTCCATCCCAGCTTCACGGAAAAAGGGATCAGTGTGTATCTGTGCTGACAAGCAGTTTAGCTAAAATCCCATTCGTTTCATCTAAACAACTCGGCTAAAGAGTAGGGTCTGCTGCAACCTAGAAGAGGGGCTACAGAAGCCCCACCTGTCTGGGACTGCGGTTTGCAATGTCTTTTTCCACTCTCCACATCTGGCAATCTCATGTTTCCATTGCTCCCACAAGGCAGCTTCCAGTCTAATCTTATACAGGTGCACAGTTAAAATAGCGTCCAATATATGGTGTAATCACAGAGGCAGATTTGCTTCTGTGTCATGGCGAGTGTGGAAGCTTGCATGCGTGCCTATTGTGGGAATTGAAGACTCTGCTGTGTGCTTGTTAATGCAGTCAGTGACTACCCTCTGCAGGCAGTTGGAGTGAATGCCACAATGGAGTGGAGAGAGCAGCAAACGTGGAGTCGAAATGAGTCGAGATTTCAACAGGAAATGATGCTGGAGGTTTAAATGCTGCAGAAAAATTGCATCCCAAATAAAGACATAAATAAATAAATTTATGCATGATTGTTTTCGGTTCATTTTGACTATTAATGTTTTAAATTTCGGTGCTGAGTGGGTACACATTTCATTTTAGAACCAATGATGATGCCACTGATGAGCTCCATGCTGCTTTTTGACAACTTACCAAAAGTCATTATTGATAATGAGCCATCACGAGGCGCAAAAACATTATCAAAGGGGAAATATGTTTTTTATTGTGGCAATGCTGCACATGTTTATGCTGATAAGCAGAAAATTGTTTTCATGTGTAAATTCAGACCGTTTTCCACTTACTGTAGATTCTAATGTACAGTAAACATTACATCTTTTAGTGCTTGCACACATTCTAAATTTCTATGATCCACGAAAGAGTTCACTGCTGTGATTGCAGGTTGTTCAATATGATCATTAAAGAAGCAAACATTTGACAGAATGAAGGAAAGACTGCACAATAAAACCGTCAACAAACACAGAAAGCAAACATATCAATACCATTATGGATGTGTGGAAACGACATGCATTTCCATCTCTGAAGACCGGAGGTACATCAAGCTCTATTCCCAGTAGGTCAAACTGAAACAACTGAAGTACTTCATTGCTGCACATCAAAAGCAATCCACCATAAATTAGCTGCTGAAAGACAACAGACAGTTTCCTATTGAGGTAAATGTGCTCATGTTAAAAACATTTCCTGCACTACAATCCTGCAGAGGCATCACCACTCACTGGACTTTTTTTTTTTCTGTTCTATTTCTTGCCAATCACAATGATGTAACTCAATGCCTTCGGGTGCCGACTGCAGACGTTGTAAGGATCCCCTGCTGAGGTGTAGACTGAGTATTAGAATAAAGAAAAAAGGGAATTCAAGTGACTGAATGTGGGCCTGATTCAATTCAAAAGTATGTTATCCATAGTAACGCCTCAGCCAAAAGAATGATGAAGAAAAGTTTATCAAAAGGACAAATCAGAACTAGTGCAGCAGAACTACACCAACATGCTGCAACCTGAGCAGCGATATTTTAAGTGGCTGGTGCCAGATAATTGTTTTGTAAAAATGTCAGATCTACTGGAATTTTCCCACACAACTAACTCAGATTTACAGAGGGCTGTTTGAAAACATCCAGTCATGTTAACAACGATACCTTGTTGATGTCAGAGGTCATACGAGCAAAGGCACGCTGGTTGAGGATGACGGATGAACACTGAGCGAGTGAAACCCTAAAGATGGGCTACAGGAGCAGAAGGCAACACAACATGCAACTAAAAATAGGGGGAAAAAATCTGTGATTGAACAACAAAAGAGTCTCTCATCAGTCAGATGGTCAGAATTTTAAACAAAAACAAAAACATTGATTCCCCCCGCCGTGCAACAACACCCCGGGTTGGTGGTGGCAGTGTGATGGCATGGAGGGAATTTTCTTATCACACTTTGAGCATTTTTTTCAGACACCACAGCCTTTGTAAGTATCAGCACCAACCATTTTGCCTTCTTTGTGACCACAGCGTACACATCTTCTGATGGCTACTTTCAGTAGGATGAAGTCAACACAATGAGTTCACAGATGTCAAGCATGAGGACCTTCGAGCAAAGATTGATAAAATGGGTGAGCAGAAGACAAATTTGCATTCTGTTGAATCTATGTCAAAATGTTAAGGCAGTTCTGAAGGCAGAAGAAGGTTCACCCTCGTACTAAAAGAGGTTTTACTATATACTATATTTTTCTTAAGAAGCTCAGTTTGTGTTAAGAAACACTTCCAAACATGGAATATACTTTATTTTCTTCTCCCTGATAAAACTACACACACTCGTCCGTCTCACAGCCGGATTTGTCCACAGCTCTGCATCTGAACACATGTTAACTACGGAGGTCAGCTGGATGCTGTGGGTCTCTCTGCTCTGTTAAAAAGAAGAATCAGCTTATTAAAAAGTGAACTCAAGAAGAGGCATTCATGCTCCACCCCCCACTGCACACCAACATTTCACTAAACTAATTAGCAACTTGGGCCAGAAGTCGTTGTCAATGAGGGGAAACAACATATTTCACCCCGTCAGCTTCTACCAGTGGCCTCGGCTGACCTTTTGATACTCCATTAGAGTGTACACCCAAAGGTGTCAAAGTGAGACGTTTTCCAGCCTCCCTGTGACAACATCTGCAGCCGCTTGTTTTCGACTGTGGAACGCACCGCTCAGACGGCTTTCATCTTGCCAATTTTATGATCACACCTTAGCGCTGATGAGTACAATCATTTGACATGCAAATGGCAATTACTATAGATTCACTTCAGCCGACACTCGACGGCACTCGCTTTTCATCCTCCTAGTTTTCTGTAATCACAACCGAGGATGGCGCTTCTGCTAGACATGAAGTTGTGATCCAAAAAAAAAAAAAAGAAAGAAAGAAAAAACGAAGATGGGGTGGGAAAGACTCCGAAGGTTACCGGATATTTTTTGGTGCATCTCCTTAAAAATGCAGCTAACTGATTACTAACCCTGCACTGTCGTCTGACTTGGCAGGCTAGACCTTTGATTGGAAGAGAGACTGCCACAATCACAAGTGTATGATTATGGCATTAGGCCGGATTCTTCACATCAGAATTTGCAATCAAGAAATTGGTGTCGGGGATCGATACGGCGCAGCACCTCATCTGATGGCGGAGGGAGACGCGGAGATGCGTGCAGGAGAAGGAGTCTTGCGATCAATTAGGAAGCGGCTGGCACATACAGACATTACTTTTAATCTTCTAATGCATCTGCACAAAGACCTGGGGCTGAGCGTTTGTTGGCTTCTAAGAGGAAGGAATCGATCCTTTTTGCACGTCTCGACGCCAGTTTGTCCTGGGCCGTTTCAGCAGCGTTTAAAACATAATGAAAGGAGGGAGTCTAAATCCGCTTACCTTCACCTAAGTGAAGAAACTGTATTTGCTGTCACACTTTGGGTGAGACTGAAACATTTTAATCCTTTGAAATAGTTTCTAATACATCTGAATTCCTAGTTAATCTCTCCGATGTGCTGTGGTCTACTGCAGAGCTGGAAGCTCACCTGCTGTGATGACATCCTGTTTTATCAGGCTGATATTTCAGGCACACAAAGGAAGGAAGACTTGACTGTTTCATAATCAGATGTAAGGGTGATAGAAATTTGAAATACGTGCAAAGACATTATTTGCTGACAAACTGCAGCAGAGTGGGTGCGATCGTTTAACTTTAAAATCCAAACTGCTGTGACTAGATTCCTGCTGCAACTGTGGTGAAAATGTGAGTTTGTGTGTTGCATACAGTCCTTATCAGTGTAGTCCATGTGGAGTGTGTGGCTCATCCAATTAATCAGACATCATTTAAACCAGCCGGCCTGGTGACAGGGGACCCAATCACTGGTGAAAAAAGTCATTCCCAACATTCCTACTCCAAGTCCGCCGCTCTAATGTGCTGTGGCAACCTCCTAACTATTCAATTCCAGACCCAGACCCCCACAGTTTACACAGTCCCCTAGCTTCTTCCCAGTCCCCCACACTTCACATTCATTAGACCCCACACCTCTATCAAAGGCAGAACGGAGCAAAACTGCTGCTCCATCTCATGTCTGAAACTTGCCTCGAAGGGAGAGGAAAGTGGGAGAGGGAGCGCAGACTGTCTGCAGAGAGAAAAGGGGAAAACGAGCCAGTGATGAGCGAGTGGAGGGAAAACTCAACGTCTTCCTGAGTTTAGCCTGAAAGGGGAGGCTGAAAATGAGCATTTGATCTGAGCAAATGCTTCGTCTCTATGACTTCACTCACCTCCTGTTCTCCTACCTGCAAAGAACCGTTTGGACATTGTAGCCGAATAACTAGAGATGCACCAAGTTTAACATCTCTGACAGCTGGAAGCTCATCAATATGATCTACATCTGATAAATGAATGAAGCTCATCAAAAACAGCATTTGCCAGTGCTGGCTGAGTTTACTGACTGAAGAAGCCTCGAAGGGAGTTGTTTTTATTGTCAGTGATCCATTTAAAATTAAGTTAGAGACATAAGAAACTACAACAAGACTATTCTTTGACGTAATGAAATGGGTTATTTAGGGTGCATTCACACCAGCCCTGTTTAGTGGCTTTAATCAAACTCTAGTTCGCTTGCCTAGAAAGTCCAGTTTGTTTGAGGAGGTGTGAATGCTCTATTGAACTCTGATGTGGACCAAAAACAGCTAACTCTGGTCCACCTAAAAACCTACTAGCTCTCGGCGTGGTTCAAATGCACATGTAAAGGCCAAGTGGAACGGACACTGCCCCAAAAGGGTTTCTGGGTAGAATGCTCAGGAAATATAACCATAATAAATGTGAGTCTAGCGCTAGCGAGAGAAATAGCTGGTTGCTATGCAATTCAGGTTAAAGTGTTACATAAATCAGGGTTGAAAATTGGCCATAATTGCTCTTATTACTACTGAACACAAAGCAAATCACTGCATCTTCATTGCTGTATGCAACTTTTTATGCTTTCTACCAGTGAAAAGTTTTGTATTTGGAGAAAACAACTTATGAACCAACAATCAAAGGTTCTTTTCAGAACAGTACAAGAAGGGCACAACTACAAATCCGGAGTTCAAGGGAAAGGGGTTTGTTTGGCAAAGCTGTAGCCATCCTCCGCTGCGAACTGAATGTAAAGTAACTTGCATAAAAGGAGTTCAAGGTTAAGGGTCTGGCAGGAACATAAAATCCACTTAATGACAAAAAAAATACTTAAGGCATTTGGCAGATAATTTGATGAATTTGTCTTCTACTAGAAAAAGAGAGAAAAACAAAGTGTCACGCTATAAGTTTGCCTTGACTTCAGTCCACAAAACAGCTCAAGAAGTAAATAAAGCGTTACAAGAAAAACTTCTCTGAAGATATAGCTATACATATTCTCATACAGCTGTAGTTTATAGAGTGGGTATGTGTGTGCAGCAGACAGTGAAAGAAAAACTAATCCCACTGACAGACTCTAAACCTGACCTGAACAGTGACCCCAAACAGCAGCAGACCATGTAGAGAGAGATGGACAAGCTGGCAGGAAGCCTGAGCTCGCCAACATCGTCTCCTTTTCCAAGCATTCTTAAAGGCTGACAAAGCTTTCGAGATGCTGCGGAGATTTTGAGACCAGCAGCGCAGAATCGCCACCCCCACACATTGCTAAGAAGTATGGAAAAATGTTCTGTCCTGCAGCAAGAGAAAGTTTTTAACTTTGAGGATCCTGAACAATGCGAGGACCGAAAAGTCAGGAGCAGAACAGAAAAATGAGTCGAGGAAACAGGTTGATGGAGACAGTAGATTTTAATATATTGAGATGTTATATAACTGAACCATCATGAAAACAGATGACTGCAACAAACCTTTACAACTCAAAAAAATATATACATTTTCAATTCTAATTGGTATTAAACAAGACCACTCTCCAACCATCTGGATTATTTCCATTTGAAAATTTGATAATTCCCTAACTTAGTGTACATTTATGAACTTGTAAATTTGCACCAAGTTGGAAAAATCAACTTGAACGCCTTCTGAATTTGGGCTTCCCATTCAGAAAGTTTGAAAATGTTTCTAATGCCAGCTTTCAGAGCCAATATGGCTGCTTCTCGCATAGTAGTAGCAGCAGGTTTATTGTACAAGACACACTTGTAAGAGTGTGTCCAAAACTAATGTTTTATTTATAACCTGCCATTCATGTTTGCTTTTGGAAATTAAAGCTTAAAACGATGTTCATAAGTGGTATTGTGTGAATAATGGATACTCCGGCGTTGCCACATTGGAATCCCAACGTTTCCGACTATGTCAGCTTGAATGCTATTCTCAACTCAGAGTTTCGACTTTGAAGGTAAATTGAATGAAGTATTTAAGTGGCTCCATGTTTACAGCAGTATGAATATGTTTGAAGAAAGTAGAGGAGATGGAGATTTACTGTGTTTGAGTCGCGATCATTAACTTCCAAACTAACAGTGTGCAGTGAAAGAACGTAGAGTTTCTGTGAGTTACTCGAGTTTCAACCACAGTATCCCAATTAAGAGCTGCAAGACAGAGGAGGTTACATGGGTTGGGAAAAAAAAATTATGAACCCTCATGATATAAACGGAAAGATGTGAATAAATATAGTTTCAACAGAAAAAAGCAAATGCATGATTTGACTTTTATATTGACATTTCATGCATGATGCTGCAGCTACCTCATTGACTAATATGTAGTACTGTTTGGTTAGAAATTGTTTAATGTAGAAGCAAAAATATTGTATTCAAATAAATTTACAGAAATGTCAACATAAAAGACGCACAAATCAGTTTTCCTGCATACAATTCATAATTGAATATATATACATTTTATTTTTTTACATTAATTGACAGACAAATATTCAGACGGATAGAAAGTCTGTTGGAAGGATGAAAACAAATGAATGGATGTTTGAATGGGCAAATGTTTGGATGACAATCAGACGACCAGACAGACATTTGGTTGACTGGATAATGGTCAGACCAAGATTTACGATGGATAAACATAAACATATAGATGAACAAACGGATGGATGGCTGGATGAATTGATTGTTGAACAAAAACACTGAAACATACAGAAAAAAAAAAAAAAACTTTAAACTTTACAAATGAAGACACAAAGACAAAGCCAGAAAAATCAACTACAACCTAGAGGGATGTTTTTTTTTTCTAACTGCAGGGAAACAATGTAATTTTTTTATGGACAAAGTGTCATAAAAGAGCATAATTTTTCATAGTGATGAAACGACTGAAGTTATATATTAGGTGCAAATGCATTAATAATATAAAAAGCAGACTAGATGTAACTAAATGTGTCATCTTCAACAAATTGTTTAATGTCCCCTTAGACTTGCATGTCAACTTGTTTTGATTTGCAGTTCTTGTACTGTTCCATTTCTGCTGTTTTAATTTATTAACACTGCAATGCACATAGTCACATATTTGATAGAGCACAAATCTCCAGCTTCTTAACAAAAATAAATAAAACTTCAACACAAACCCTTGTTTTCAGTTGTCAATTGTGCATTTCGGCTCCTACAAAAGGTTATAAAACTTCAAAGTTGTCAGTACTAGAGGCAGATTATACTCCCACAGAGGTCGTTGGATCGAGAGGTCGTCCTTCCTAATTATCAACACAAACTTAGACTACATGCTAAGTGATGCGACTCAATCACAAGCCAGCTTTAGCAGCTAATTTATTGCCCTTCAAGCAGCAGGCAAACCGTACCAGCACACTGATGCAGGTGAACGTTCACACAGATGTGCATGGAACATGCTTATCTGTCAACCTACATCAGTGCAAAAGGAAGTGCAGTCTGTCGAGTAAAAGAGTTACCAGCTGAAAGATGTGTACCTGCCTGACTTGATTTTCACCTACTATCTAGAGGGGGAAGTTAATGAGGCTATTCAATGGTTCTGTTGCTGGTCTCCTCCAGCCTCTGTTCACATTCTTATTTCCTACAAAGTCAACAGGAAATATCTGGGGCATCCTTTCTTTATAAACAAAGTCATCGAGGAACCAAATGGACAGAAGCAACGCAGCGTGAAGTCACAATGACATAGCACACAATAACAAGCTATTTCTCATACATTAAATTACAAGAATATCAGAAATAGGGGCATAAATGCTGGCAATAATAATAATAAAAAAGAAACAAGGCAAGGCAAAGTCAGCATGTGAGCTGTCAGAAATCAGGAACTAGGCTGAATCATTGGGTCTGACACTGAGGGACTAAAAGCCCATGTTCACAACAAGGTCACACTGAGGACACGAGATGGAGTGAACCCATAACAAGGGCTTCAAGCTATTAGCAGAGTTCCATGTAAACTCACTTTAGATATAGTTTGTTACAGAACATGGCAAGGTGAGTTTTATCTTTTTCTTTTTTTTTTTTTTACTAATTTAATGTAAAATATTTTTAATCAAGATAAAATCCACCCTACCCAATAATGCCTTCATGAGCATAGGTCTCTGGTGACATGACAGGAGGCATAAAATCTGAGTTTTGTTGAGAACGTCCATCTGCATTTTTCATGTTTTTTTTTTTGTTGTTTTTTTTTATTTGCAAAATTTCATTGAAAATTGTCCTTCAAAAGATGAATACTGTTGGGTTGCAGAAAAAAAGTTTGACTCAAAAGAATCAAGAGGCATTCGGTGATGAAGGCCATGAAATATCATTGAAGTGGAGCAGTTTGTAGCACTGTCGACTTGCAGCAAGAAGGTCCTGGATGTCACATGGTCACATCTGCGAGGTTTTAGTACCACTAAAACCCCTGCTACCAACATAGTGACTGTCTGGATATTTAGCGACTTCTCAGACAAAATCAGAATTAGCAAGTGATGCTTTTTAAAGATCAGTGATTGGTCGGAAAACTGCAATCGCTGCGTCGCAAGTATTTTCGGTTTTAGTGGGAAAAAGCGTTTCCCAGCAGTGTCTAGTTCTACCTGCTGAACCAGAGCGACCTTAAGATGTTGCGACCATCAGCTTATAACCGGAAATCATTGCACAAGACTTTTCAGCACACACGTTTACAAATGTGAAGGGGGCTACAAAAAAATGCTAACCTTCCCTATGCAATTATTACTGTAGTAATACAATCTCTGAATTATTAAGTTGGTGTTACAATGGCCTAACCTCATCCAATCATACTGGTGTGATCTATAATTCAACAAGGGCTGCTGAGGTTCCCTTATTATTACCAACACACTAGAATGCCAAATGAGCCCAGTACTCAACCTCACTTTTTGTCACTCCATCAGTCTATCTCTTTCATTCTCTCGCTCTCCGTCCGTCTGTCTGTCTGTTTTTGTGATCATCTATTTCTGAACTTAACAGCACATATTCATTCAACATTCCCTTTTTACGACCATTTTCCGTTAAATATATCCTGACCCGATAAAAACATCATTAGAAGTCACATTTTATTCTTAGGATATTCTGCAATCACATCAATGATGAGTCTAAACAGCGCGATAGAGAGCAAAGGGAGAGTACGTCATGGCAAAGTCTGTTTGATCATCCTCCAAATTACGTCTATGACAATACCCAAGTTGTTTTGCAAAGAATCAGCAAGAGAATATGCAAATAGGGACTGCCGCACTGCTCCTGTATGTACAGCCTAGGCAGAGGGAGGAAAAAAAAAAAATTGCATTGTGGTGCTTTCTTGTTTTGAATTTCAAAGGGAAAGCAAAAATGGCCAAGGCTTCTCTTTATAACCCCAGGCATTAATTCTGCATATTACAATCAATTATAGAGATCTGAATCGCAGATTTATCTATGGAGAGAACATCTGGAGAGGAGCACTTCAATGAGACTATTGTATTAAAACAGGAACTCCGCTGTAGGAGAAAAAAATAAATAAAAAAGAAAAAGAAAACATACACCACAAGTAAAGTCAGCAAGAAACGACTCCTGGAAAAAGAGAGGCAAGGTTCGGGGTGCAATTAGGACAGAGGAGACAGCCGACAACTCCCTGATTGATTGCGTTGCACAGTCAGTAACAAGCTGCCAACACATGAGCGCAGAGAGCCAAAGAAAGCATCGCATACCTCTATATTAAGATTTAAAAACGGGAAAATATACTCAGACATGTAGTCTCATAGAACATTGGCTAAGCACAACATAAATTAAGCGTTAGCAGCTACAACTTTCTAATAAGGTTTCTTCCATATGCAGAAGCAGAAGAACTCGACACGAAAATAAATGTTACAAACACAAACCTCAGTGTATGTCGTTAAAATGTTATGTCGCACGCCAAAACATAATCCTGTCATAGACAGAGTCCAGTCAGTTATCTGAAAAGTGTGGTGTACCCTCGTTATTTGTAGAATCAACTTTTCTTTGCAAAGTAACTCAGGCTCCATCAAACTGGAAGGACAACATCTGCACAGCAATTTTTAGATTCATTTCTGAACTCTGACTAGGCCAAAAAAGAGAAAATAATTAGCATTTCTACATTTGTTTTGTATAAATGCACAATAGAAATATATTTAGGCTAGCTTAGGTTATCATTTCAAAACCTAAACCAGCTTCAAGCATTTCAGATCGATATCCAGACCTGTCTGTCATATTTATGATTCTGTTTGTTCTCTTATGTTCTTTAAGAAACCTCTGGGACCTTCACAGAGAAGACACACTTCACATAAAATTCAAATATGTTTTTTTAAATGCAACCAAATATCCTACAAAACATAAAACCACATAGAGCTGTATGCTACATGTGCTCCTCTATAAGTGAGTTCTTTGTGCTCCAAGTTTTAATAATTAAACCGACAGAGTTCAGTCAGCTACCAGGTGGGGCACATCTCTCATCTATCCACATTCCTACAAAGATCTACAGAGACAAAGTAGCATTAATAAAAGCTTTTAACAGGACAAGGCCAGAGTGAGAGCAGAACCTTTGCCCAAAACGGGAGACCAGAGGCCTGAACATACTCCCCATTCATTGTTCTGCAAAGATCTGGCAAGGCTGCAGCCACAGGCCAGGGAAATGTGACAGTTCCCCCCCTCACATATCAGCTCTCCAAGGGTGTAGAAGCTGGATTGTACACCAAGTTCAAAGAGATGTGATGGAGTGCTTATGAAATTCTGGGGCAGCGGCAAGGGACAGGGAGAGAGAGAGAGAGAACGAAAGCCTCTGATCCACAAAGGCAATTCTCAGTATATGAACATGCAACATAAATGTGTGCCAGCGCATCGATTGGCAGGATGTACGTCAAAGAGCTGCCCAGCTCCTCTTCACAGATTCAAATGTGGATCTGTATTTCGCTTGGGACTTAAATGTCTGGACTTACTCTGGGTGCCCAGGTTCTTTCCTCAGTGATTTATGGATATATCACATTTTGATACAAGATGGAACTCTCCCATAGAACATCTTTACCAAAATTAATGCTTTTTTGTTGTTTTTTTTTAATCAAAAAATCTTTCATATAAGTCCTAAAACACAAACTTTGGGGGGAGAGAAAAAAAATCCATAAAAATTGCTCTTAATGTAGCATGATTTCATAAAAATTTATTATAATGGCTTTTGCTAGAAGTGGTGATATTTGAAGTGGCTCACTGCCTATGTCACCCTTCCACTAGGGGGCACCGAAAGAGCTAAAATAAAAAAAAAAAGTGATTTGTCAACTGCCCCATTCGTGCATTTTTGTATTGTATATTTATGTGTCCACTCAACAAGCATTAGGCCAAGATCTAGTCTAAGGAATTTGATTTTTAACTAATAAGACCTGAATTGGGTAATTGCAGTTTGTGATGTAGAAACAATATTTTATTTTTGGACATACAAAAAAGATGTATAGAAAAATTAGGTACAGTTCTTAGACCATTTGAAGCATCTCCTCTTAAACTGTGGTGCATATGTGCTAAGCAGACGATTATGTAGTTACAACCATCACAAATTTGCCAGCGCATCTATCAGCGCCAAATTACTTTTGGTGTAGGAAGTGTGATGATATGGGGCAGCGTTTCCTTCCTGGACATGAAAGGCTCGTCATCACTCCATTAAATCTCAGTGGAAAGAGGCATTGTGATGAGATTATGCAACAAGTGGCTAATTTCTCCACTTTAAGGGACCAAAACACTGATATGGAGGTCTGACCCTCCCAAAAATGTCAATAATTAAATGACTTGATGAAGTAAATAATGTGCCATTATATTTTTTTATTGCAGCCAACAAATAAAAGATACATACGTTCCCATCTCAAATTAATATTCGTTTTTATTTTCAACAGTATTTATTAAACATTACCATTACTTAATTTCCCGTTTGGTTCCTTTTCTATTTATTACTTTTTTCTAATTTTTTCATGTTTTGCATTATGTTTAATACATGTATTGTCACATTTTATTTCATTTCTTTCCATATTCTGTATTTATTTTGTTTTTTTACTTAGTCACTTTTTATTACACATTGATTTATCTTACAATGTCTTCTGCATTTTCTCCCCTCCCGTTTTCAAAAGTGGTTCCCAGCAAACTCAATTTTCATTCATGCATAAAGGCAAATAATCAAACTTCTTAATGGTATGAAACACATTTTAGGAAGCATTGTACAACAAGAAATAAATTTGCAAACTATGTTTGGTAACGACTATAGTGTTTTAGCTTGCTAGTCGCTAAAAAGTAATTTTAAGCTCCCTAAGCTCAGCAAATTGAGTTTTTCAGTGCTCCGTTAAAAATATAAAAAACCCAAAGCCACCCATTCGGTGTGTTAAGTGCTTCAGTCTTGAAAGGAAAACAAAAGACACAGACAATCACCAGCACACCCTGAGAAACAAAAAAAAAAAACAAATGAACGCACACGCTCTCACACAACCATGCGGGAACAAACGAACACACATAAGCCAGCTTACCATCTCTCTGCGGACAGGAGGAACACTCCCGCCACATCATTTCAGAGTGCTTTTCATCACAGTGTGACAACGTGTCAGCTCCAGTCCCTGTCACTACGCCACACTGCATTGATATTCGCCAACTGTGCAGCAGCCTGGGACACAACACAGCCATGCCAAAAATATGACACCGAGGGAATAACTTTCCTGCATTTACTTGCCTACAAACACACCCACGTGCTCATACTGATACTGTTACATCTGTGCACAATGATGTGCATGCACTTCAATTAGAACCCTTGCATGACGTGCACAAGCTACATACCAGCTGTAACTAGCTGGTTCAACGATAGTTTGAAGGACTTGTTTGCTCTCAGTCACCTGAAATGACGATATCACTGCCTTGATGCGCTAAACCAGGGATTCTTCCTTAAACACCTGTCAATTAGACTTATGAACCGATGTATTGATCGCCTGACCTGGTGCCAGCTCTGCATATTTATCACATAAACAACACACAAAATTTGCTATTTAGCACCCACTGACATTTACACCGCCAGAGGCAAAGAACAGGAGACCTGGGGCAGAGCAGGGACAGAGAACTGTAGTCTGTGTGTATGTTTTTGGCAGGAGCACCATAATGTGATTTAATTGCAGTTATTTTTTTTTTTTTATCTACGATTGGAAAACGCTGCAATGAAACAATGATCTGTGGTTCCAAACAAAAAGACAACAGAGGCTGGTAAATATTTTTTTATTGCATCGCCCTATCGTGTGGATATTAGGAGTTCCACTAATGCATTTCTATAGCACTCGGCTGCAGTCTAAAGTATGAATCATTGATGATCTCCCTTGATGTGGAGGAGGCTATGAAATTGATGAGGAATCCAACGGGCAGCAGAGTAAATCTGCTCTACAAATATTGCCTGCACTGGAACACCAGGTAAGCATGTAATGAAATTTCTAGTGCGGTATAGCTCTGCACAAGAGTGTGATTATGCGCCCTCTCTTTTGGCTTGCTCTGTATCTCCCGCACAAACATAGCCTTGAGTGTGAATACAAACACGCCGGCTGGGGAGATGCATTCAGCGAAGCAATTAAACATCCCTGCGCGTCTGCATACAAACTATCAGCCAAATCTCACTCCACAGGTACCCACTGTTGAGAGCCGGTGGTGTGGATTAATCCATCCCTGTGTGTCCGAGCTGCATGGCTGCTCCAGCGGCCCGGACTACTGGGCTTGTTAAAGTTGATTTATTAGGCCTCTGTTTACTTTGGCTTTCCCAGGCAAGGCAAGGTCAACAATAATGGTCCTCTGAATGGGAATAAATTCTGACCTGGATATATATGGCCAGCACTGCTTCTCTCCAGCAACCTTTCATAGCATGCAAGATCAAATCACAGTCCCCACCTCCTCCCCACTCGTGCGTACACACCCACACAGTTTCTGTCCCTTAATAACTGAGGCATCACTCAGAAACATTTTAAATTGGTGTCCCTTCTGCGGCTGCTTTTTATTTGCTCTGTAGGCTTCCTTCCTCTCCCCCCCGTTTTCTAACACAGATATTACATCTGTAGTGAACGGCCATTACATCAATTAAGGGCTTAATTTTTTTACGTAGCCAGAGGAAGGAAGATGCAATATGGATAAAAATATTCAGCATACAGAAGCTGCTGTAGCTTGCTAATAAGGCGCAACAGCACACCTGCCTGCTGATAAAACACTGTAACAGAAGTTGAAAATCTCACCCTAGATCCAAGGCTGACAAAGCAATAAATTTGAGCAGCTCCTGAGTTTTTATACAACGGTAGGAGAGGGAAACAGCTTTGTCTCTTTATTCATTATTAACTGTGAGGCAGGATATATACAAGAAATGTTTTCCGATGAGATGCTGCATGAATTGAGTTGCTTCCCACGTTATGCAGGTTACTGTGATACAAACAATAGTTACATTTTAAACTTTTTGTTTCCTGCTGATCCATCTCACTTCACGTTGCAAAGCAATAGAGAACAGGCTAAGGGATTCCCTCACTTTTTAAACATAAAAAGAAGCAATGTATGTTTGGGAAAAAAAAAAAAAAGAAAAGAAAAAAAGTTATTAAAGAAAAACAGATGGTCACAGAAATATTTTATTTTACAGGTAAAACCTCTGCAGAGACTTTCGTGATAATTTTACCGCAGCACCCACTCTGCTTACCTGTGGACAAGCATAATGCGGGTATTAAAAATCCCCATAACCATGCTTTATGAGGCCAGCGCTGAATCTTTGGTGGACTGTGAAAGAAAATTGTTTGCTTTTCAAAGAATGAAATGAGGATGTAAATAAAAGAACAGGGAAAATAAACAAGTATCGATGTAACTTTAGTCTGCGTTTGCTCCCCTTATTACAGAGTAGCTCACCTCATCCTGAACCTCAAATGAGTCACTGCTGCCTTGAGGAAAATCTAATATGAATAAATAAGGACCATCAAGTAAGCTTTCTCACAAAAAAGGGGCTTTGACTAGGCATCGCTATCCAGTGCAAGTTTCTTACTTTTAATGACTTAAATTACTTTTAATTTAAATGCATGGAGACTCTGAAAAGAAAAAAAGAAAAAAAACATTTAATATTTCAGTAATAATGACAAAATCCCTATTCTGAACTTCTAATGTGACGAAAAGCACCACTCAGAATGTTGTGGTTAATTTCAGGATGTCCAGTTTTCATCAGTGGTGAGTAAAGTAAGTAAAAGTGTATAACTGACCAACATGTACTCTAGTAAAAGTACCACGTTAACATTTTTACTTGAGTAAAAGTAAGTACTATTTTCAGTTAGGGTACTTGTTAAATGTATTCCCCATTAGTCTGAAATTTCACCAAGTGTGCCTAATGTAAGCATAGGCAAAGGTGACACCTGAGTCTCCATGAGTCGTCATTGAACCAGCTCATAATTTATAACAGCTTAAGTTACATCTATTTTATAGGAATTGCTTATTTTAAGGAACATTCTTATGACTCCTCTCTCTCTTTTTTTTTTTTTTTAACAGATCATGCTACTGTGAAAAGCCTTTTACACATTTTTATAAACATGGAGGGAGAAATGCATATATAAATGAAAAAAATGGGGGGGAAAAAAACATCACACTGTTTTGTACCCATAAAATCAAATAAGGCAAAGAGGATGTAAAAAAAAAAAAAAAAAAAAACACACCAATTTGGCTGTGAGTAGTTTCTACCTTATCAAATGTCAAAACTTTTCCCACCGACATTCATCACAATTTTTGCTGTGTCTAATGAAGTAGACAACATTAGGGGGAAAAAAGGGCACATGTGTATCCGAGGTGATTTGTCATGATTGTGACGTGTTGGTGAGAAGCTCAGCTCAGAGCTCTTTGATTCAGTCATTAGCCCATCTGTGAGGCTGATGGCATACACTTAAAGTGGAACCCCAACTCCTCCAAATCCTCCCTGTGTTCCTTCATCACAGAGCAAAGTAATCCAGTAGTAACCAAACAAGAAGCTATTTAATATTCTCCACAGCACTGAAAATGTTTTATAATGCCTCAGAGACACATCGGTCAGATTACCATAAACCTCTGTACCAATATGCTTAGTTTAATTTTAAGAAATTAACTCTTGCCTGGAGTGCACCTCCAAGCTCAGACGGGCTGCATGTTGACACCACCAGAGCTTGCTCATCAATAGCAGCACGCTGCGCCGATTTGTAAGAGTTCCTTGTGCATTTAATATCCCTCTGAGAAAATTGCTACACATGTAATATTGTAGTCTGTAATAATTTAATTTCCTACTGTGAAATATTTAGATGTAAAACAGATAGCTTTTGGAGTAAATTAATAACTTTAAACAACTGTTCTATAACTGGAAAAATGCTAATAGGTACAAATGCATTTTCACAGCCTGAAGGGATTTCAGTCTCGGTCTGCAGTTTGACTGGAAAGCCACCCACTGACTGGATTTAGTACGTCGGTGCCATTAATAAAACATATAGAGTTCTATTCGGCGTACCTTTACCTAAAGAACAGAAAACTGAAAAGTATGAATTTCACAGTGCTATAATTAATTACCATGTCCTCACTGTGACGAGGCCATTACAAACCGCTGCAAGGCTTTGTTCTTTTAAAGTCTGACCTATGGGCATATCTGCAGCAACAGCAGCTCTTCAAAGTTTTACTCACAAGTTCTGCACGAGCATTAAACATTCAGCCCTTTAATTGCCTTTCCACGTACAACCAAGCACTACATATGCACCCCTATCTGCCTCATTTAGAACAGTCTTCCACATGAATCAACCATTTTTGCTCCAACAACTAATGTGATGTGTTTTCTCCAACTTGAGAGGCTGGGATGATTGTAAGTGAGCATCCCTCCAGTCATTAGATCATGCTAAACCAGAACTCTTGAAGCGGAGAGCTTTAACACCCCATAAATACTCCACTCAGTCAACGCCTTTGATGAGCCTTTTGATATGCCTTCACTCCATTAGGTAGTCAGGACGAATATTGAAAAGCATAAAAAAAAGAAATAAAGTCGACTCAATCTAACCTGTACAATATCCTCCAATCAAAGAAAGTCTTTAGAAGTACTTGCCTGTTTCGATGCAGAGTACGCAGCACCGTCACATGAAATTGTTAGTTTACTTTTGATAAAAAGTGGTGAAAATTTTAAAAGGTTTGATCACTTGGAATGCTTTTTATCGCTTATTATGGATGTCTAAGTTAATCTGTGATTGTGGGGCAGTAATCTGCCATCACTGTTCTGTTGTTGACGATCTGCCTCAGGACTGACTGCTCAGATTACCGAACCCGAAGGAACAGATGCCTGACATTTAAGTGACTGAAATTAAGTGTATGAGGACTAACTGGTGCTTTTATGAGGTCTGTCTGCTCAAGTTATTTTATCAGAGCTCTGATTGTGAACCTATAAAGTATTTACACAGACAGTCCTGTTTTATATGACATTATAACTACTACTTTACTTATGAAGTACTTTAAAACAACAACAGCTGCAGCTGTACACATAGAATCAATTCAACATTCAAAATATGGGATGAATAAAGGAAAACATACAATAAAAAAAATCAAAACAGAAAGTAAGAGCAAATGCCTCAAAGTGTGTCAAAGGCCAAGAAATCAAAGTGTTTTAAGAAGCGTTTTAGAAGTGGACAATAAAGGAGCAACACCAAAACTATTACTGATAACTAAAAACAGCTAAGCTGCAACTAGAGGATATTCCTGTGTGAGCCACTGACATATTAAGAGGAAGTTTTATTCAACACACAATTTACTGGAATCACATTAAAATATGCCATCAAGTCACATCAGAACAGTGTGTTATTTATTTTTATACATTACGTGATTGTTGCGAGCAGTGATGTTTCTTGTGACGCCAGTAGCTCCACCCAAACTGTACTGCAGCATTGTCCTATGGAGCTACAACTGAACGGTGCCAGGAATGGCGTGCTGACTCGAGCCATATCACTCAGTGAAAATGAGGCATTAGTTAACCTGTTGGAGCTGCTGTCCTCAAGGAACACCTGTTATTCCTGGAATAACAGGTGTTCTGCCAAGAAAAACAAATAGCCACTGCAATGTTTAGTATTTGGAGAGCGAATGAAGTGGGCCACAATCACACCACTGAAGCACAAAAAGGCTAATGAAACGTACTATTATTTTAATGCATTTTAAAGCTAAGTAGCCTTCAAGCACTTACACTGGACTGATTTTATTTATTTCATCATAGCACCACATTGGAACTTGGTAATGCCAAATGGCTAATCTTTAGATATTACAGTTAAACGCACTACAATAATATCCAATAACAGCCTGGACAGACGTATACTGGGTTAATGTTCGACTTCAATGCTGCTTAGACCAATATAATGACAGCCAAGGCAGTTTTTCATCAGCTACCTCGACCCTCAAGCATCCTTTTTATATCCCACACTAATTCTCTCACACTTGTCTAATAGGATTGGCTCTGGCCACTTTAATTGTATTGGAGGATACATGAGGCACTTCAATTCCTCTCCTTATCGTGCTCTCCACTCCAAAGGTTTGTCAAAGCTTGTAGACTGTTTAATCAAATTCAAGTTAGCACTCAGGCCTTCTAATGAGACCAACATTGATGGATATGCGAGGGGAAAAATAGCAGGAATTAAAGTGGCTTTGGTGAAAATACAGATTATGTCGCATATCCCAATTGTAGTCAAAAGAAAAATTGCATCAAGTCTGGACAAGCTCCAAATGCAAATGCTACAAAGAAAAATTTAATGGAAGTAAACCAAACCCTGTAATTTTCCCTTATTCCAATTTGAAACTGCTGAGCTGTTATGACTCTTGCTTCTATCAAGCTTTATTATCCTGCTTTATGAGACAAGCAAGATGCATCAGCTTCTAGGACATCTGACCGTCTGCCAATGCCTTTAAAGCTCTCTTTCGCATAAACTGACAACCTAGTACTTTTCTAAAAAAGTAAATAAATAAATTTAAAAAAAAAAGTTAGTCAGACCTGTTCCCTCGAGGAGTCAAACTGTTGAGGGGCTGTAAGAAGCAATCAAACAAGGTACTAAAACAAGAGCGCCTCATAATTACTGCATTTATTTTTCTAGATGTGTTTTGCAGTAACAGACAGTTGGCAAATATAACACATCCCAATAGAGATATTCACCATTTATAGTTAAATTAAACCGTGCTCTGACAGAAGAGGGACCCATCAGCAAAAACTTCTTGCCCGCGTCAATTTGCTGACTGATGGAAAACACAGTTGTCTCAGCTCATTTCCAATACTACATCACAAAAAAAAAAAAAAAAGATATTAGCAATGCAAGATCTTATTTGTAACTCCAGCAGTTCAGAGTCCCGTCATCTTAGGGGTTAGTTGGATAACAGCAGATTTAAAGGGTGTTTTCATATCTAATCATCCTGCAGCCTCTATTTAATAGGAAACCAAAATTGCAACATTTGTTACATTTTGTGAATCCATTCCATCTTCTTAACACCCTTGTCCCTCAGTGGGGTCGGGAGGGGTGCTGGTGCCAATCTCCAGCTAACGTTCCGGGCG
>NW_015113889.1:166708-187887 GCF_001443285.1 Poecilia latipinna | reverse complement strand
GAGAGGACTGATGTCTCAGCACAATCTAGACCTCTCAGATCTTCTGGTTCTGGTTCTGCTCTGCATCAGAACCAGAACCAAACGAGGAGAAGCAGCATTCAGCTTCTATGCACCATGGATTTGGAACAAACTTCCAGAAAACTGTAAAACAGCTGAAACACTGAGAGCCTTTAAATCTCAACTTAAAACCCTGTTTAGAGTTGCTTATGGCTAAATTAGGATTAGAGTGAAGGTTTTGATGTCTTCAATGTATTTGATGTTTTTATCTTTTCTTTTTATCTTTTTATTTCTCTTTCTCACTGTTTCCGAGAGGTTAAAGTCCTTGTCAAACGGCGTTTGACTAAAGTCAAAAGGGTTGGAGACAGCTTTTTATTTCTTTCTCAATGTCTGCGTTTTAATGATGTTTTTTTTTAACTCTTTCTCACATGCTGTTTTTATTTTAATTATGTAAAGCACTTTGAAATGCCTGGCTGCTGAAATGTGCTATACAAATAAAATTTGATTGATTGATTGATTGATGTAATGAAGCTCCAAGAGTTAATTACTTAATTTATTACTGTAACAGGCCTAAATGCAACTGTAATAATAAATAAATAAAACAAGACTTTTATTTATTTGTGGATGTATATAAATGAGAGCATGTGCATGCGTTTTGTAAATGTATCTTTGTGTGTATATATATTTATATATACATATTTTGCATCTATAATGATATTTTCATATTTACTTTTCTAGTTTAGCTTGTATGGTGTTTGCAGACTGAGGCAGAGCCTCAACCGTCATCATGGACCAGCTCCAGCGTTGTGGAGATGTGCAAAATTTCCATAAACAATATCATGCAGGGGGTCTACATTTGTAAATCTGATTATGATTAAGTCAGTGAATCACCAGTTATGAACCTCACCGAACGTCACTGGGTGATTTTTTTTCCCACAATGTCCTGTTTTTTTATTCCGTTTTTCGTTTCTGTTACTCTTTTATACCCCACTTGTGAGGCTAATAAAGGATTATTTTATTGTATTTCATCTGACCAAGAGTCACTATTGAGCGCAGCGCCACCTACCCCAGGACTTTGGCACAGTCGTCGTAGTACTTCATGGAGTTTTTCACAAAGCTGAAGCCGTTCACGTCACAGACGTAGGAATGGCCGTTGGCTCGCAGCAGATCGAAGCCACACACGGTTTGCTTTGAAAAACAAAACGCATCTATGCATTAACTTTTTATTTCTTAAACATGTCTATATTATAACTGACTGGCATGTTGAACAAAAAGGAACTGTAAAAAAACAACAACTTTATAAACAGCAGCAATTGGAGTTTAGACCAAAAATAAGGAGGAAAAGAAACAAGAGAATCCAAAGGATCTGGAATAAACAGAACATCTGATGCGACTTCTGCGTAAATGTGAGATGTGTCTAAAATCTCTTTGTAAAAATTAAAGCATATTCTTATTGGCATACATTTTTTACAAAGCAAATTTGCTTCAAAGTGTTCAACAAAGTTTAACAAATCAGTTCAATAGCTTCCACTTTACAGAGTTTCACCTACAAACTCAGATTTGTTGATGTTCAAAAATAAGTTTACAGGAAGTTCTGAGTTAAATTAAAAATAAGTAAGTAAATAAATAAATAGAAAAGTGCTGAATAATTTCCAGGTACCTTGAAGGCAAGGCAGACCTTGCGGGCCACCAGTTTCTCCATGGCGGTCAGCATGACGGGGTAGCGGATCTCCTTGCCCTCGCTGTCTCGCTCCACCTTACCGTCCAGGGCTGGAGACTTCCTGGCCTCGGCGTGGGCGTAATCTGGGCCCACTGTGTAAACCTGACACCATCGGGTGAAGGATGCAGGAAGAAAATCACTTACAATATCTAAAACCTCCCCACCCCACAATTATAATACATATGTACTTACAAGCTTATTGAGTATGGAGCTAAATAGGCGCCAATATCTTTTTGAGCTGCTTCACTTACGTTATGAAGAATTTTATATTATAGCAAAGAATACTGGTGATGTTATAAAGATATTTCTAATTTCCCACAGTTCTGAATGCAACAGAGGAATGTTTTGTCCAGCTGCTTTCAGTCATGATGTCATCTGAAGCCCCGCCCCCACACCTAGCAGGGCCGGAAGTTTGAAACTGGAAAAAAAAAATCTGAAATTTTAAAATGAATTTAGAAAAAAAAAAGTTAGTTTTGTTTTGAATCATTTTTTATTTTTGTAGTTTTAAAGTTATTTTTTATTTTCAAATTTCTTTTTTCCAGTTCAATTTTTTTTAATCAAATTCAAAATTTTTTATTTGATAAATTTTTCAGTTGACATATTACCTTGCACTTTCAATTTTTTTTTTTTTTTTCCCAGTTTAAAATAATTTTTTTCAGATTCAAAATATTTTCTTCAGTAAGAATTCTGGACCTAATTTATTTCCATACAAACCCACTCTGCCCTTCACATCAAAATCAAAAGGCAGGCTGGTGTCCACACAGTACCTTCACATCGGTGCCATCAGTCGGCATGAACTCCTCGTAAATGTACGATCCAGTTTTTCGCACGTTGCTTTCTGGGGAATAGACACTGCTGCGACTTCCAATCTAAAATAAAAATATAGCGATAAACACAGGCCATACAAAAATAGAAAACCTCAAATGTTGTTTTATAGAAGTCGCTTGGGTCAATAGCACGCAGGTGTAACAGAACAGAGCACAAGAGCTATCAACCCAGGAAGCTAATTAAAAGAAAGCACAACTACCATCAAACTTTTTTCCTTAAAACAAACCTTTACAAATGGCAGAAATATTGTTTAAACTGCTTTTATTTCAACATTTTTTTCTGTCAGTTGACCAGAAATCAAAGTTGGAATAAATAGCAGCTGTAAAACAAGATGGTAGTTCTTGTGTGGGTTAACATCGCTCTGAAACCCCCAGAAGTGCATTGGTGAGAGACAAAAATATAAAATCCACATTTTCCAAAAATCAAATCTTAAAACAGAGAATTAGATCAATGGAGAAGGCTGACAGCAGCTACCTTTCTGAAGAGCCTCTGGCTGCCTCCCCCTGCAGACGTTGGGTAGTAGATGTAGACGTTGTGGTCCTCTGCACACACAGGCTTCTCCACAAAGGGCTTAGGGAACACTTCCCCGTTCACCTCCACATGGTCCTCCCCCTCCACCAGGTTGCACTCTGCACAAAGTGAGCGGCTGTGTTTAAAAGCAGTTCAACAGGAAGCCTTTACCAGTGAACGCATGAAGAAACAGTGAAAACGGCAAATAATAACATGAGAAAATGTGGATTTGTTAGAAACAACTGATTTTTCTATATTTAGTTACAAACTGACTATTACATGATGAACCCTTAGTAACTAAGCAAATCTAAAAATATCAACTTTAATTTAAGGGGGCAGTGTTATGTATAGTGCCATTTTATATAACGATCAAGCAACTATGTTACCTTCAGTTATACAAATGCTGTCAAATATGACTTAAAAGAAATTTTACTTTGTAATTTAGCATCTTAAAACGGGGCCTCTGTCTCTTTAAGAAACTCCTGTTCTTTCTGAAACTCCACCTACAGGAAGTCATCCCAACATGGCTCCTCTATTAACCCTTTAACAACGTTTTTACCAGCGTTTCACTGAGAAGTAGCTTCTATAATGAGCGCAAGTTCCACCAGGTGTTTGCTAATTGCTGCTGGCTAGTCTGAAGGAGCCGAGAGTGGGGGTTGAAGGAGAGAGCTGCTCTGTGAAGCGGAAACTTGGAAACTGCAGCTCAGAGGAGGAGCTTCATCCTCGAAGGCGGAGCTAGATCCACCCAGGCATTTTGTATAGCTGAATGGTTGCCATGGAGATTAAAAGATTTCTCAAATAAGGATGAAAGAGTCGAGGTAAAACTCCACGTATGTTTTTGATGAGGGAATAACATGAAGTTAAACTTAAAAAAGCTTATTTTACATAATACTGCCTCTTTAAAGCAGATCTTGCTGTAGACTTTTTGGCACAAACTCATTTATTTCTTTCCTGCTAATCTGCATAAACAATCTGCATCATTTCACTAACACTTATTATTTTTTTAAAAGACGACGATGTTCTCACCTTCAGGATTGTCAGGGTCTCTGTTTAACACGCCGTAGCGAGGCAGGTCGATGCCCTCTTCCTGAAGGATGCGATACACTTCCCTCCTAACATCGGTAATAATATCACAGACAACCACAATACAGTGAATTTGTGCAACATTCATAGTGATCCTTTGTGTTACCAAGAGCAGGAAGTTGAAGACAATAAAGGGAAAGTCTGTAAAAACAGCAATTATGCGATTTTCTCAAGAACAGCTCATTACTAAGACTGGGAAAAGATTTCCTAACTACAAGCCAGAACCGGACAAGAAAAAAACTTTTTTGTTGTTTTTTATTTGACCAAAAACTGCAAATTAGAAAAAAATAATGAAATCTCCAAATTTAACTGTCAGATGAAATAACTTCTTGTTAAGCTTTACTGACATTAAAACTTTAAACATTAAAACATTAAAAAAGAGGCTTGAAGTAAAGGGTTAAGACAAGTTTTGGAAATAATTAGAATTTTAACACGACTGATTTGACAGATTTTTGTGGTAGAATTCATGAAGCCTGTCTTGTTTATTCACATTTGTTTTTGAAAAAAAAAACAAAAACAAAAAAAACAACCTGCTATATTCCTGCTGTTGCTGTGATCAAAGTCCCATCACACATGTATTAAAAGTAGTTTATTTTTTCTCGTTTTTGAGCCTCTCACCTGTCTTGAATGAAATACTGCATGTTGAGATCATTGATGAGCATTGGATTCCTGAGCTTAGCATATTCCACAGCTTTGTCAAGAGGAAAACCTGGAAAGCAAAATAATATGTCACATTTTAGATCAACTTGAATATACATAAGGATTTACTGGAAAAAAAAAACAGTATTTTTTTCTTTTTCCAGAGAGACTCAAACTGCTTTTTGTTGCGTAAATCAGCCTTTTTTTCCAGAACAAGTAACAAGTGATTCATAGAGATAATTGCACTGCGTTTCTGTCGTTCTGGTCGTACGAGTCCTGAAGAGGTTTTGGGTAAACATCGCCTTCTCCCTTTCCTGGAAAAACTGCATCTGCAGACGATCGTGTTCCCTTATCTCCGTCAGCTAACGTTTTTAAAAATAGAGCGGAAAAACATTGCATGTGACAAACTGACTGCAACATGAGTTGTAGATTGTTACCGTCGTCTGGGAATTAATCAGACTTGAAACTCTTAAGATAAACTCATTTATCAAAACGCAGAGATCGCCATAAAAAGTATGGAAGTAAAAATAGGATGAAACTGGAAGACTGGATTAGTGTCAGGGTGATGTTTAAAGTAAAGTCAGAGGAAGCACAAAAAACTGCACATAGTTGTTTAAACACCAACGTTTTCACTCAGCCACCTGTAATGGAAATGCAGAGTTCACCTTTGGAGTGGAAGGAGATGAGGCAGTCACAGAGTGGCCATTTCTCCACAGGCTCCTCCAGGATCACCTCCTCAGGGAAGATGACGACATCGATGTAGTCAAATTTACAGAGTCTCTCCAGGATCTGAGTCATGGGCTTCGACTTGGACTTCTTCATCATGGCACATATGCCCACAACGATCTGTCGCTCTGACGACTGGTGGAAGGGACAAGGGTAGGCGATGCAAATCAGGAAGTGTTGCTTATTCATGGCTTTATTTCAACTGGTTAACAACTTTGTTTAAGATACTATGTATGACAGTAATAAATATGTATTAAAAACATCTACTGTTAAGCTGTTTATGAAATTGTAAAATCTATCTTATGTTCATTAACCTAGAACAAACGTAGCTTTTAATAAATGGGAAAATGGCCGTCAAAAGCAGGCATGCAACTATCTTTTAGAAGGCAATTAAAGAAAAATGAGAAACTTTTTTTTGAGGATTCCGTTATTTTTACTTAATCCAAGAGTTTGCGGAGGTTCATTAATTGACCTAATAATGAAAGGAAACAGAAAAGGTCGGATAGTTTTAGCCAAATTTGATATTTCAGATTTTTTTAAGATAATGGCGGATGAAAGTTAATTTTAAACGGTTGCTATATCCAAAATGGCCACCAGATGGCAGCTACTGTTACACATGAGACCTTTAACATGGTTTATATACATATAAGCAGAACTGAATCTAAATGTTGCATCACTACGTAGCCTCCCTTTGCAGACAAAATGGTTCTTTTTTCAGTGATGTCAGGAAAAGGCCGTCACAAATGTAGACTTGTGGTGTGTGTGCATTTTATTTATAATTTTTCTTCATTGCATAAACAGACTTTACTGGCTGTAGCACAATCCCTCCTTTTATTTCACAGTGTTGCTAATAAATGTGTCCAATTCTGAATGTTGCTGCTGCAACTGCGGCGAATGGAAATGCAGTGGAGGAACGGAGAGGAGCCAGATGGTACAAGAGAGACTCGACAACATGACAGCTGTCACTGCTTCATATTGCACACAACAGCCTGTTGATTATGGTGAAAAGTCTGGTAGTGTGTGGAGCCACTACGGCAAACCCCTTAGTGGGGTGTGTCACAAGATGTAACCATTTTCTGAAGGCAAACTATCGAGGAAATTATGATCTATTTTGCCATTTTCTCTAAGATGAACAAACTTCTCTGTCTCACAGCTCCTGGAAGATGGAGATTAGGTTATCAGATCATTAACTAAGCCGCTATTCTTTCAGTAGGCCTGAAAATGTCACCATTCTAACCGTAGCTGATCCAAACTTTTTATTAGTGCTGTTTGTTGTTGACGGGATTCAGCTACTCGGGTTCAGAAAGTCAATATGCTGAAAGAAAACTTGGTGTTTACGAGTAACCGAGTAAAATTACCACAAACAGCCCTTCTGTCTTACAATTATCCATCTCTGTTCCCAAGCCAGGTTTTAAATCTTGTTTCCAATTCTTCATCTATTCCCCTGTTTGAATGTTACTCTTCTTCTGTTGATTTTTAAAAACTTCATTGCTCTCTTATTTGATATGTATGATTTTGGTGATGGCACTCATCAAAATGTAATGTTTGTTCAGTTGTTGACTGTATGGGGTTTTCTTTATAACTTAGTAATTTTGTGTTTTTATTACGTAAAGCAGCTTACTGCTGAAATGTGCTATAAGAACAAACTTGATTGATTCCTTTTGCCAGGATATGACTGGCTCTTTTCCAAAACCCCTTTGGTTGTTACCAGGCAGCAACGTGATGTCATTCACTTCTCTCACTTACCGATTCATTTTCATACACCTCCATGTCGTCCTGACGAAGCATCTCGTTCTTCATGCCAGCCTCCATTTGGCCCATGTCTTGCTCATCCTCTTCACAGCCAATCACAAAGCGGGGCACGTCTCGACAAATCCACCCCTGTTCTTCAACTGGTCCGGGTCCGTTGCAGGGCTCGGACATCACAAACCCGGGCGAAACATGACTCCTTCAGGAGGACCCTCCCTCACCAAGGGGTTCAGCTAACGATGGTAGCGTTGAAGGCGGCTGGTTGGCTGATACTGGAGAGATCTGCTGACGAAGCAAAAAGTGATCCGCCGGCCTCTTCCGAGGTCGCTGATGTTGGTGGACTCAACACGACACAGGCTGAGGTAAATCGAGTATAAAGCGAGAGCTGCTGAGGTAGATGGAAGGGTATTTCAGCCTAGAAACTCCTTGTCCCATGTGTCAACATTTGCTCACCATATAATCTTGTGCTGCAGGACAAAAAGACAAAAAAGAAGAAAAACAAACCTGTTAAGAAACTAGGTCAACACAATTCAGCTAAGCAAATAGCTTATAAACCACTGTGTTGATACACGTTTTATTTGGGAAATGAATACCAATGGTGTAAGATCAGCAGAACAAAAGAAACCCAGTTTCTCCCAAAAAAAAAAAAAAAAAAAAGTCAGAAAAACTACTGGCATCTGGAAAAGGTTTGTTCCAATTGATCAAAATTCTGACTACAATGAAACACAATTGTCTTAACAGACAAATTACCTTCAAGAACTTAAGGCATACAAACACCTCTCTTCCACTGAGCGGTATGGTGAAGTTGGGTACTCTATGTTATGGTTTGACGTATTTACGACAGCGTTTCCTCCGCCAGTTGGACTTTCACTAGGCAGCCGGGGGTTAAACCTAAACGCCAAATGCTGCGCCATGCTAGTGCGATGACAAAGGGGACACACTAATATGTCTTGTACTTGTTGCAATCATCTAGCTTTTTCTGCCCTCCAATGAATCAACTGTGTTGTGTGACCTATCCATACCACACCACTGTCCTATGGACCTACAACAGAAGGAGGCCCAGGAATGATGCGTGATGTGTCGGCTGTATGGCTGCTTTTACAATCATTTATTCATTTTGCCCTTCATCCTTAGGCCACCAAAGATAGATCTCCAGAGTTTTCTGTCCTGGGCCATTCTTTCTTTTATTTTTTGACATCTGTCTCTAATGACTTTTATTTGACAGTGAATTGACAGAAAGTAGGTTGTGAGAAAGGGAGAAGACATGCGGCAAAGGTCAACAGGCCGGGACCTGAACCTGTGATGGCCACGTAGAGGACTGAGATGTCTGTGAACCGATGGCTCGCTTTTCCTCTGCGCCACTGCCGTCCCCCATCATCAGGTCTTTCTTGAACAGCCTCTCTTTCATTTGCCTAAGAGTGTCTGGCGATGTTGGTTGGTGGTTTGCTAAGAGTGTGTCCTACCCAGAACCATCTTTTCTTCCCAATTTCACAATGGAAACAGATAAAGTCACGTACCGAACCACACCAACCCATGCTGCTCAGTGGAAATGAGGCAATAGTTGATGTCAAATGTCAGTTTTCAAGGGACCGTCTCCTGTCTGTTATAGATGTTGCCCTTTGTTTATCACGTCTTTTTCAAATGAATGGGTTACTATGACGCCTCTGCAGATCTTCATAGTAATGCAGAGGAGGTAATTCAGCCATTTGAATCAGCTGTGCTGAACCTGGGACATCTGAAGCATGAAGAATTAGACATTTTACCAGCTGATTTCTTTCCCATAGTTGGAAGGTCTTTCACACCGTTTGCAATGTTATGAGTTGATGTAAGATTATGCAGATTTGATATGCTTTTGGAAAAAACTAAGTTTGGGGGGTTTTTTTTAGATCTACAACAGAAAAAAATAGTTACATTATGTTTACAGACACAAATGGTTTATCAAAAGGTTTACACAAGCTAAAATGTGGTCACACAAGTAGAGCAAGGGGTTGTAAAAATAAAAACTATTTTAATTATCCACCGTCTCTTAAAACCTCGGCTATCAGTGCAGAAGCTAATCATATATTATTTATAAACTGAGTTTTGAGACAAAAGTAAATTCAAATCAGGTTTCTCAGTCTTGATCTTAACCACATTCTATCACTATTCAATATGACAGAACATCTTTTACTCCGTCTGAGTCACATTCGGTTTCTAAAGACTGTCCAAAACGACAAGATTCCAGCCAGAGTCAGTATGTCCTCTGGTTAAGTCGTGTGTGTATATTATATTGCAACACATAACTCTAGTGTCCATCTGAGAAGCCACTACTTTTAAGACTGTTATGTTTGTTAATTTATGCTCCTAACCTACTTTTCCCTCCTAGATAGAGTCACCAGGAAGTCCATCAATTAAATGTCACATTTTGCCTGCATTATTCCAACAGCCTCAACATCCCATGACTCTTCACCAGACACCACACAAATTTCCTTTCAGATTTATATCTAGATTTATATCTAGATGCTACTGGTACTTTATTTCACTGTTGCTATGGTGTTCTTCTAGCATTGCTCCCCAAACCTTAGGGAGTGGTTTGGTTACATCAGACCATAACACATCCTCCTCCAAGGAGCCGGGAATCCTGTCTTCCTAACAGAGTCCTTAGCTTAGCACATTCTGGGAATACAAGAAATCAAGGACAAAAAGTAATAGCTGGAAATCCCTGCAGATCATCAATCATTGCTGATGGCTTTCTAAACAGTTTTCTTTTCAACAACTTTAGAGAAACATCAAGTCTTTGTGACGACTGTCTTCATTGTGCCATTGTCTCCACATAAAAATGGGACTTCTTGTTCTATTCATCTGATTTATGTCACAAAAGAAAAAAGTGTTTTAACTTATAATTTTACTATTAGGAACCATTGAACACATTCCAACCCAATCTGAACTCATTTTAGTTTGATGTTTTGTAAAAATGTCTCCTCATTATCTGAGTGTTTGATAACATGAGCAGAATTCTGGTTTGAAACAAAATACTACAATAATATTTAGCTAGCTACACTTATCTCCAATAGGAAAGAAAATGGGAAAAGATTACAAAGCCCCAAGTGCAAGAACAAGACATGCAAGACCCATATACATACAGTCACACACACAGATGGGAACTGATCCAATAGAACAACTAAAAAAGAAACTGAAATGCTTAGCTGCCAAATTATATTACACACACACACACACACACACACACACACACTCATGTCCAAGACATTTTGATGTGAGGTTCAGTTCGAATTACCCTTTGAAAGATCCATTGCGAGGAGTATGCAACTGTAAACAATCAGGAAAGATTCCCGGGACATTAAGACTGAGCGTGGGAACCTCTTAACTGCGGTACAATCCTATTCAGATCAATGAAACTTTAATTGCTTACATGTTCCCTTGTGACTGAGCTGATTCCAACGTGGTAAAGTTAAATAAGAATCATTTTTCTAACACCTACCATCCACTCTGGTGAAGACTCCTGCCACAGCAGACCATCAAAAGCAGAGGAACTTGGTAATAAAAAATTTCTATCCACTCGCATACAGTACATGGAGATAACTTCACAGGACCAGTTAAGGATTCTGGCAGCTGAAGAGTTGACTCAATCCTCTCTCGTGTTCTGAACTTTCTGCCCGGACATACCTCGTCTGGGTCCCGCATGCCACTCTGGCCTAACCTTGACACCCAGAAATAACCGCGTCCTCTGCAGGACAGGAACTAGGAGGTGGAGCCCAATCTTGGAGCGTGATGGGTCCCACCGACACGTGCCCCCACCACCCGCCTCCAAAACATAACTCATCACCGCTAACCTCTCAGGCAATGACAGGTTGCACTAAAGCACAGATCCTTCTTACGGCACTGGGGTCACTGAACACTGACAGAGATAAACTCGTAAATGACATAACCCTAAGCTTGATGTGATGTGAATCCTGAGTCGGACTTAACTAAACCAAGCAGATCCAACGGTATGCGCTGGAAAAGCGGGCAGAACAACCACCCAATGAAAAACCGTTTACACCAGGCTATTCTCATCATAAGAATAGCGAACAAGGCAGGAAGTGTCTCAACTTTCATTTGCTCATGTCTCATCACCACTCCTACCAAAACACTTGGGTATACTTTACACACACTGAAGTGCAATGGCTAGTTCCGTTTCAGGACTAAATGTAATATGGAAGGACTGATTTTATTACTTCAGTGCATGACATACTGACAAAACAGTGCAGGACCATATACACTATCTAGAAACCTAATTTGTAGGATCAAAATACCTGGAAGAAAATGTCTGATTCTACATTGCCTTGTTTCCACTCAGCAGCTTGGCATGTGTCCATTTGCGACACTATTTTTTCAGTTTTCCTTGTCGCAGGACCAGTACTGCACCATTTCTGGCCTGCCTTCAGCTCTAAGTCCATAGGACGAAGGTACGGTACGGTGAAGGCAAAGCTACTACCGCAAACATCACACATTTGGGTTCCTTCAGAAGCTTTGCAAATATCCAAGAGAAAAATCTAAGCATCAATAGTTGACCCACAGAAGTGAATGCAGAGAGCAGAGTATTTTTTTTGGCTCAACCAGATTGTTGGCTGCTAGAAATTCCTCCTTCTGAAACAGTAAACGCCAGACTAAAGTCAGTAACACACCAGGACTTGAGTCTTAACAAATCAGTCAAAAAAAATTGTTTTCTGTTGTGTATACATGTAAAACCACACGTCTGTTCCTTCAGACCTCCTAGTCGTCAACTACTGAGACAGAAATTGAGGAAGAGTTAAGAAGTAATGGAAACAGAAGTCAATACCACATTGGCACCATATATAATTATTCTATTACCGCATATGCGATATTGAGATTGAAAAGGTATGTTTGGAGTGTAGTAATTGTTGGCTAGTATATTTCAAGTGTTAAGAACTTGCAAGTTTCATGCCAATGTAGAGTTTCACTGGTTGGACAGTGAGTCATGGCAGCAGATGCTCACAATTCAATTCAATTCAATACTTCATTCATCTCAAAGGGAAATTAAATGGTGTCATAACTCATGTCATCCAATTAGCTTCAAAGATGCTGTGGACAGGAAGGATCTCAGGTTGCAGTCAGTCCTGTAACAAATCAGAAGAATCTCTGACTGAAAACTCATGACTGTCATGACATGCCAAGAGCTCGATTTCAGGTCAACAGATTATATTTCACAGCAACATGTCCTGGATGACACCATCAGTTGTTGCCAACCACTGCTAATCCATCTCATTTGCTTTTGCCGCTCCACTTTCAATCTCCATCTGGCTATATGGTTGGAAAACCAGGCATCGATCACTTCTGATCGACGGAAGTGATGGGTTGAACTTATAATAATTGTGCAAAAAAGCTATGCCTCACCAAAAACAAATGTCACAAATGACATTACCGAGAATGCTAAAGGCTACAGAGTGATGGAAGCACAGGTGAGAGGAAATAACAGTGGTGAAGTCAGCGGTGTGGTTGTTTTGTAAAGGTTTCAAAAGCGTAGTAAAATATGTATAATATGAAATATTGGTAAATATTGCTTATTGGCCATAAGAGCAGTATTAATATCATATATCAGTCCAAATTTATACATCTGTGCATCCTTGGATACATCCCTAGTCAGTACAGTCTTTATGTTTACACCGGAAAGATACTTGTATCTTTACGATGTTTGTAAACATCTTAAATTACTAAATAATACAGCACTGACATACATGACTGACTCCGTGAGACTGCCTTAAAACTTCCCCTGCAAAGGTGTTGCTTTTTTCTGACGTTAAAACACACAAGTGAACTGTCCGTCTGCTGTGTGAGCAGAAAGAATCTGCAAGTTCTGTCAGGACTGCAAGGTAATTTCTGCATCTTTCATGCATGACTGTCCATCCCGCTGCTCACTTTCCCCAAGCTTTCTTTGAATCATTTCCCACGACACGAGGAGATATCCAGCAAAGCATTTCCAGCAGTTCACTACATGAGTAAACAGTACCGATGGAGAAAGTTTGGACCGTCTGTTCTGCATATTCTTCAGATGTTCAGTGTGAACACAGCTGAGAACAGTGTCACACTGCGCCCTCGGTGTTATTATATCGCTTTACGAAAGCAAACAGAACGCACTTCATGGCTTTGAAGCTTAAATATTTAACAGTGGGAATATTGTAAACGTTGTGTGTATGCATTTAAAGGCATTAACGTATCTTAGTTCACATCCATACAACAAAATAACTGCTTTATATCCACCAACACGAGCCGTGTTCGCAAATTAACAGACGCCAACATCTTGACACCAGTTAGCTCGACACAAGTCATAAAAAACTTAGTTCTTCCTAATGAGATGGAAAAAAAAAAAAGAAAGAAAGAAGCCACCAGAGAGAAATCACTTTTATTACGGCTCTCCTCTGCTAGGCAGATTGGTCCCTGTGAAAAACAAAACCCTTTTTAATCACCCATGAATAAATTAGCAGGAGCTGATGAGTGACATCAGCTGCCACCCGTTGGTCCGAGGACGCTTCGGTGTCTCCGTCACAAGACGACACTGGTTACAAAACGACACTGGTTACAAAACAAAACAAAAAAAAAGCTTTTAACTTTTGAGACCGTCTGCCACATCGCGCTAATGTGGCGGTTACAACCGGGAGGAGTCGGCCATTAGCTCCCATCCCCATCAGCCGGGGACCATAAACCGTGGTGTACGTCTGGAAGTAACTGAGGTCATGTCTTGAGCAGAGAAGCACAAACGTATTTATAAAATTATTAAAAAAGAAAAAAAGGTTGTTGATATAAAAAGAAAAACAGCAAATGTTTCTTATTCCCGTCTCAAGCTGTTAACCCATTTATTAGAAAAGCAGTTAATAATTAGATGCAGTGGAAAATGAAATCAAGTGGGCAAACTCCATGAAAATATCAGTACAGAAAAGATAACACACTAGTTATCAGGATGCAAACATCAGCCAAACAGACGTCTTCTCCTATATATGAATTAAGCCGCTAAGAAAATAGGTGGCCAGAAACACAGTAATGTGTTTTTGTTTTTCTTTTTTTGTTGTATTATTTCACTGTCATCAAAATATACAAGATAAAATCTCAGGAGTGTTTATAAAACCTTTTAAGCTTACAACTAAAAACCTTGCAGTGTTTATGCATTCCAAGCATTTAATATGAAGATTATGTAACGCAGAGTAGAGGACAAACTAATCTTTAAAAAAAAAAAAAAGATAAATACACAGAAGGTTCAAAGGTGACAGTTTTATGATAATGACATGCTACTGGCAATACAGCTGCCAAAAATAGAGAAATAGTGTTTTAATACTATTTGGTCCCAAACTGAACACAATTCAGAATAAAAAAATAAAAATCTTGGATCAAAATTATTATAATGTTTTTAGATGTATTGAGAAACGACGACTGGTGGGTTCAAGCTGATGTCAAAACGACATTTTTTTTTTAATCAGTATGTGAACAATGCAGAGCGCTACCTTTTTGGTGTGGAAGTTGTTGAGATGTAAGAAGCAAACTGAAGGAAAACCACAAAGAACTGAAAGAAAAACATTCATTACAAGCTGCAAGAAAGGGAGAGAGAGCAAAACTTTCAGCAGATAAGAAGTCTGAACAAGTTTACAGCAAAACTGCTCAAACTTATGCTTTACCAGCTTAATTTGAAAATGTTGCTAGACTTTTTTAAACATTCTGCAGGATATACACACAAAACTGCCGTTTGTGTAATGCAGCTTGCAAATACAAGATGCTAACCACAGACTAAAGTTTACATTTTGTAATTTTTTTTTTCCATTCAGAAATGTTTTACAGTGACTGCTCTACCGCCTCTGCTCCTCATATAAATACCGAAATCTATACCGAAGGGTTAAAGCATTAAAAGAGAGAGAGAGAGAGAGAGAGAGAGAGAGAAAAAGTTCAGTTTGGGAAATTGACCTCAAAGTTGTGATTGGTGCATCTCAAAGCAATCCCTTTTTTTATTTTTTATAATGTTCCACTTGAAATTCAAAAATACGGCTAGTTGCCGATGTGTGTGATGTGTCTTTCATTCCAGGGGGAATCCTAAGACAAAATAAAACATAACAAAAACTGTTCATGAATGTTTATAAATGTGTGACGTCATTCTCAGTTTATGTGACGCTAAATTAAATGGGTATTTTATTGAAGGAGTGTGAACTACATTTGACCATCACTATGAGACTGAAAAGACCTCAACTGGATTTCCATACACTGAAAATAAATATATAAAATATTTTAAAAAACCACATCTTTTGATTTATGAAAGCTTTGTACTACTTGCAAAACACTAAAAAGTGATATGTAGACACTGTCTTGAAATTCTGGGATTCCACTGACAGAAAGAGAGGCTCACCCAGGACACCAATCATGCAAGAACCGCCTCTGGATGCAAGGTTTTATATACTGAGAAACAACATTTACATATAGAAATTACAGCTGAAAACGTCCTCAGTGCCTCTACTACCAATCATTTTTAAACTAAAGGCAACACAGATGTTGAAAAAATACTTCCACATAATAAAATAATAATTAAAAAAAATCTTCCAAACGTATTAAAACTGGAACGCTTCGCTTTGCTCTGCCCACGTTACGTGTTGTTAGGAAGCAACCAACTCAGCATCGATGTGTCCATCTGTTCACTGTCTTTGAAACCAATCCTCCATTTATGTCAGAGCCCAACATTACAGGTGTCCAGCTGCTTGTTTCTAGTCACCACTCAGAGGGCTTCAAAAGGCAATGAATGGGTCCAAAAAATCCCAAACTTAATAAATCTGAACGGGGCCTGCTCACTTTCTCTTAACTCCAGGTAGATACGCTACGGTTAAGAAACACTAACAGGGTGGTCTGCCTTTGTCTCTTCTCTCCTGCACAGTAAATAAAGCACAGTTTCCCTTTCAGAACCTGAAGCCTTTTACCATGAGGAGAGCACACAAAGCCTTTAAATAACAGAGACTCACCGGCGGAAAACAACTGGGAGTTTGACTGCTCCTCACTTCCTTGTTTCCCCTGACTGAGTAGAGGCGAAGTGAAGCGACTGCTGCTGCCTCCGTCGTCTGCCTCTCTAAACTCCGAGTAAAGTTGTAGGCTCCTCGCTAAAGTTCATGTCCGGTCACCGCCGTCGTTGCTTGTCTGTTGCCGCTGTGAGCTGCTTCCTTCCCATTCTTTCTCTCCCCCCACAGCCGAGATAACGTTTTGTTAAATCAGCGCCGTGACCGCCATCTAGCGGTCATCTGGCTGCATTACAGCACCGCGCTTCAAAGATACTGTATCCGCTCTGGTGAAATAGTGAAATATTGTCTGAATTAATTAAGCATGTTTAACTGAGTGTGAAGACGACTACGTATTAGGGCCAATGTAGATAGAAGAAAACCCAGAAATGTCTGATTTTCAAAAGTAGAAGGTTTGCTGGGAAAACCCCCCAAAAGTGTTTAGATTAGTCTCAGAACTTTCCAAGTTTTTTTCAAGAATTTTTCTGAAATTAATCTCAACATTTCAGATTTTTTTTCTTGCAAATTTTTGACTTTCAGAGCTCAGAAATGTTTATGTTTTTTCTAGAAAAATTCCTAGATTATTCTCAAAATTTGCAAGTTCTTTTCACAAATTTTTAATTTTTGGAGCTCAGAAATGTCCTTGTTTTTTTTTCTAGAAAATTTCTGAGATCCATCTAAATATTTCAGAAGTTTTACAGGCAAATTTTCAACTTTTATAGCTCAGAATGTCCTTGTTCTTTCCAGAAAGTTTCAGGGATTTTTCTCAAATTTACTGATTTTTTTGGCACAAATTTATTTCCCTTTTTCTATCTAAACTGGCCGTATTACACCTTTTGTAGACTGTGTGGCATGACTTGACAGAGGTAGATTTAAAGAAACTTAAATCTCAGTAAAAACATATGAAGTATTCAGTTAAAAATTGAGAAATTGTGTTATGATCTTGCATAATAGACCAATACAAAATATACAGGTATTGCTTTGTGATGTTCTAATATTAGTTATACCAAAACGAGAGAAAAAGAAAATAGTTTTCAACAAATAACATTTTAAAAAATCCAAAAAACATGGTCAACATTTGTATTCAACATCCCTGTGTCAAATCTCAAATGCTTTCAACATCTATTTTCTTGTTTTGCTCCAGTTTCTCAACTGGATTTGTGTCCGGACATTGACCGGGCTGCAACGTGCTTTGATTAAAACAATTCCCTTTCAGCTGGAAGACATACTGTCCTGTTGGAAAGGGAACTTTTGCTCTGGTCTCAAGGTCCTGCAGCCATGTATTTTGCTTATTCTGCTAAGCAATTGTCCAATTCTCTCTGTTGGTCTGTCGTATTAAATCTCAATAAAATACATTCAAGTACAGCAGGCCGCTGAAATAAGCCAACTGGCAGAAAGCGAGTTCTGCCAGTTGGCAGAACTGGCTGCGGTAATAGAACCGCAGCCAGTTCTATTAAGTCAGAACTGGCTGTTGTACAGCTGCAAGTAGCCACGTTTTGATGCTGAAAAACCTGTCAGGTAAATGTGGAGTGTCTCTTTCCCCTAATGCAACAAGGACCAGAGAGGTGTGTGTGCGCTGCAGCATAAGGAGGCAGTGTTCACTAAAAAAACAATTCTCCCTCTTTCTCCCTCTCTCCCAGCATCCAATAAAGCTCCTTTTTACATTCACTCCTCAAGGGAGTTGAAACAGATGGGTAAATGTTAGTCAATTAAAATGTTTAGCATCAGAACCTTGTAAAATTCTAACAAACATCATATGATATTATGCAAAACACTGAAATCTTTCCTATGAAAACTCCACAGAGGCTTTGTCCAGGATTTCTGTGATTTCTTCCTCCAAAGATTAACTTACATTTTTATTTTTTAACTTCGATTTACTGTCATAAACTCCCAGTGTACTTTAAGATCCAAAATAATGGCTGAAAATTCAGGTAAAAGGCGCTCACTGCATCCAATCTTCTGGACAGCAGTGCTATCTACCAGCTTAGCTAATCTGAGTTAGCCCTAGCTAAAAAAGCTAAAAGAAATTATCTTTTTTAAATTTCCATCCATTTATTAATTTCTGTGTCCTGACATAAACTCACAATGATCCAACTTAACAGGTGAAAAGTCAGGTAACATTGTTCGCTGCATCCATTTTACAGCAACAGTGCTATCTAGCGGTGTAGCCAACTTAAGTTAGCCCTAGCTAAAAAAGCTGAAAGAAATTATCTCTCTTTTTTTGCCACTGTTTCTGGTTCAGTATTGGACATCCATGAATAGTTCTGCCCCAAAAGAAGCAAACGACTGGACTAGTTTTCCACTAAGGGTCAGGATATTCACAGTCTTCATGGCAACAGGCATGAATCCAAACAAGCAGTCCTGGAAAGTTGTTCTGTGTGGGAGTTGAACTGCATGCCCTGGACCAAAATAAAGGCTCTTCACACTGGTACTGGATATACTGTATTTATTTTATATTTCTGCAGAAATACTCACATGACACAGTCAACCTTGAATAGTATAAATTATAGCAACATTTAATTTTCCTTTGGGATCAATAAAGTTTTTTTTTTTTTTTTTTTTTACTGAATTTGAATTTACAGAAACTCCTTGACATGATCGTTTACAAGTTATTCAAACTTCAATATTTTTGAGACATGTCATTAAATAAATTAATTTGAAAGGCTGCCTCTGCCTACAGATTTCTTCCAGGGTTTTGTGTTTTTTTTTTTTTTTCAGACGTCTGTAAAAGATGTTGCCGCCTTATCCTCATAACTGGTTGCTGGTCTTTTGCGTCATTGTGAATTTGTGGGCCACTCTTCCTTGTGGAATTGTTTTAACTCGTTAACACTGGTAGGGTTTTCAACTACGAACGGCCTGCTTATGATCAAAACCATAGAAAATCAGTAGGACTTGGATTCAGATGTTGGCTAATCTACTACAAAATCTTCGATTTGTTTTATAGAACCAACCAAATGGATCACAGCTCTCCTGCGTTGGTCAACAACGCTTGGGCTTAAGGTCACAAACTCTTCACAGCTTTCTAGTAAAGCGAGGATTTCATGGTCCCATCAAATACAGCAAGTGTTAACAATGAAAGTGATAAACCAATTGGTTATCATTTTCCTGTATTCCAAGCACCTCATATGTAATTACAGACACCGTATGAGCTCACAGAATATCTCTCTGCTGTACCTAAGCCAAGTATTAAGCCATTAGTACATTTTGTCTTTCAGTGTGAACTATTTTCTTGCAGCCCATGAGATCTGTTTACATTAACGTTTATTTCCGTCAATGTTTATCTTTAGATCAAAAGCCGGGGAACCAAAGAGGCTCAGAGAACAGCAAGAACAGGGCTCGCTCTGACATCTCGTCCATATCTGTCGCCGGTCTTTACGTGCTGTGCAGCTTGTAAATTAGTACAAGTGTGTAAATTTAGTTTGCGAGACTTGACAGCTATAAAGCAGCCATTCACAGTTAGGCAGAGGTTGTGAAATATGTTGCTCTGCTACGTGATAGGGTGCAAGAAGCTGTGTCAACACTCTCACTCTGACACACACACACACACACACTTATCCTTGTTAATAGTGGATAGAAATATACACACAGAATGGTAAGAAGTACATCAGAGGCGGATGCTTTAAATGGAACCCCCATTAATCGAGACGTATATTCTAATATGACTGTGCTCTCTCAATATTGTGGTCTTCAGCAAATACAAATTATTTTATTGATTCTAACTGGCCTAAAACAAACAAACAAAAAAGTTTTAACTGTTTTAACTTCATGCAGTGAGAAAAAAAATGAAGCATGTTTGTGCCCTTTTTAAATGATGTACGTAAACTTCTGGTTTTAACTGTATAAATTATGCTATAAATTGTTATGAAATACTGACAAAAAAAAAAAACAGTAAAAACCCGGGTTTTCAGTTTAGTCTGAATCTAGTCATATGAGATTGAACTTTCACTTTTTGACTTTTGTGCAAAAAAAGGAAGAAAACTAACAGTGCCAATAACCCTGAACACACCACAGCCCCATAGTGAAGGATGGCGGTGGCAGCATCATGTGATAGAATTGCTTCCAATCACTGCTAATTTTATTCTTGACTCTAGAGAGCTGAATACAAATATATAGAAAACTTGTATTGGTAAAAAACTGTTGTCAGTCCATATCACTTTCCTTTTATTTTGTGTTGGTCATGTTGTTGTGTTTGTAGCAGTGCAATAAAGTTAAAGGTGCTTGAATACTTTTAACATGTAACTTCAGAACAAAACCTGGAGTCAAATTTCTCATGTGTCCAGCAACAGCAGAGTTCCTGTTGCAACCACATGCTTCTGCACACAATGTGTACGCAATTGTGTGTGTGTGTGTGTGTGTGTGTGTGTGTGTGTGTGTGTGTGTGTGTTGAAGTCCAGGGTGTGTGAAGTAGAGGGTTCAGAGACGTGTGCGTACGCCCCGGTAGGAACACAGAAAATCCATCGCCTCAAATATTTAGAAAAAAAAAAGAAAAATCGATGCCTCAGCACTTTTCGAATGCTTGAAATTTGTCACCTCCCGAGAAAAAGCCTCAGTCTGCTTACAGATGATCCTTTTTCAAAACCCATGTCAGCAGTTTACCAGCTTGTTTCCAGCATGCGGCTTCTCATATTTGGATCATTTGAGCTGAGGAACACAGGCAACTCTGTGCTGGCCAGCTGGCCGGCCTGGTCCGCTCAGAGAGCCCTTTCACAGGCTACCTGGACACTTCAGCACGACCCTACAACAGATAAGGTCTGTGCTAAGTGGAGACGGCAAATGGGCCGGAGCAAGTCCCAAGTCAGAGAAATTAACTGAACACTTTTAGTAAAGCATGACTCGACAACTAAAGTTAACTAATTCTTCTTGTGTTTTTAGGTGTTGGAGCTCAATAGAAATCTTAAATAAACCAGTTA
>NW_015113889.1:158000-163501 GCF_001443285.1 Poecilia latipinna | reverse complement strand
AACATGTCCTCTTCACCACTGTGGCCCTCAGAGTGTTTGAGTGTCAAGGTGAGGAACAAATGATTTACTTTCACAAATTAGCAATACAGCTTTTGCTGTGGGGCTCCACTTGATATATATGTATATTTATAAAACTTTTTTAGAAGTTGATTTGGGTTCATTTGATATGTAATGAACATGGAGATGGAAAAGAAATGGGAAAAGAAAGGGAGAAAGTAAGAAAAAAAATTTAAAGGGAAAGGAGATGGGAGTAAAGGAGAGAGAGGATAGAGAGACTTTAGAAGTCTGCTTCTACACCTGCAGAAAGAGAGAGAAAAAGAACAGAAGAGAGAAAACAGCGACAAACAATATATCCATATATGATGAGAACAATAAATTCTGTTTTTTCCTCAGGTTATACAACATAACATTTGATGTCGACACATTTAGGTGAAGCAAACAAACAAAAACAGAAGGAACCTCTAAGACGGAACTTACTCTAAATACAGCTTTGAGTCAACGCAACACTAGATTTAAAAACATACACTCATTTTATGGCCCAGGCTGTGAAAACACACCACCTCTCTGCGTCTACAGAACCCCTGTGTGTTTCAACACAAAGCGCTTCCAACACAACAAGCCTTTACAATGCAATTGTCACCAGCCCAGCCCAGTTTCAGACAACTGATGCTATAATGTACCAGAAACGGTATTTGAGCCAAAAAACAAAAACACAAAAAACCCCCAAAACAAAAAAAAAAAAAGGGTTTATTTACTCCATCCACAGGACTAAATTATTTACAGTTTACTGAATTCATCATCAGAGTTTCAATATCACAAAGCAAATGGTTTATTTGTGCCATTGGTTAGACAGGAAGCAGTGGAAATTCAACATACAGACTTTGCTTTCAATGTTCATTCAATACAAAAGTAAATATTAAACCTCTCATGATTCCAGAGTTAGCCTTCTCAAAGTGGATCAAGCAACAGAAAGACGCAGATTCTATGCAAGCAATCATTTTAAACATGACAATGGATATTTTATTTGGTTAGATCGCAATGGGTTCAATATACTTCATAAAAGAAAACGTTATAACTCACTCACTGTTATTTATTCCTTTGAACTGGATGGTTTGAGTAAAAAAAAAAAGAAGTCAAAATTCTTTATGTGAGTGATTGAATGATGTGACGCAAGCATTGTATCACGGAGAAACATTGTTGTGAAACGATTGGAGATTCTTAAAGAGACAGTGGCCAATTTCTAGGTGAAACTAAATTTCTTTAAAGCTGTGTTTGATAAATACAGCATTTTCACAACAACTGAAGGTAAAATTAGTTGCTTGATTGTGATATAAAATGGCACCATGTGGCTGGAAAATACATAAACACCGCGGTTTAAGAACACTTGTTCAAATGTTTGTCAACAAAAATTATGAATCAGCCAATCACATTGCAGGTACTCAACTGTTTGATCACATTATTGCGCAAACTGGAATTATAAAACGAATTTTTCTTAATGGAAATATGTCAACTTCGGGGAAAAAAACTAAACTTATTTTTCGTTAAAAAGGCTTAGTAAATAAATGTATTTTGTACATTTTCCGCAAAACACGAGTCACGGTTTTTAACGACTTCATTGCATGAACAAACTTTAACTTTAATTTAAACTTTTTTTAATGGGAACACCATAATTGTAAAAAAAAAAAAAGGATGGGAGTTCCCAACATTTTTTTTTACATTTGTGATGAAAACGCAGATAATGTTTGCCAGGTGTATCTAATATAATCTCTGTTGATTGTATTGATGTTTCACCTTATCGTCATCAAAATCAGAGGGGAAAAAAACTTGACAATAGCTCATCGAGTGAAGTAGAAACTTTCTATTAAGAACACTACTAGCACACAAATGGACGCTATGGTTGCTCATTGCTTGGGGTGAATATATGAAAAGTAGGTTTGAAAAAAAAAGAAGAAGAACCAAAATTCAAGGCAAAAAATTATGTTCACCAAGAAAGCTACATAAACCGTAATCTGATTTTCTAGGATGTCTGCCTTCTTGAAATAATATCTGAATGCTGCAGCTGACTGACATGAATGATGGCGAGTAAACCTCATGTTCCTGTTTCATCTGCGAGCGGCGGAGGAAAAAACACTCGGCCCTCCAAACAAGCCAAAAACGGCAGCAAATCAGCTGTTTAAATCTTTTCTCCTTTGAAAACGCGGACCACTGGGCGTGTGTCCGTGTGTCGGCGCACACTGCCAGCATTTACACCTTAGAATAGAGCCTGGGTGGGAGACGAGTGGGAGACACACCTTTCCACAACCTCAGGCCAACATTAGGCTGTTTGAGTTTACACTGAATGCACACAGACACCAGCGGCCAGACACAGCGCGCACTGTGCAGCAGCGGGCCGCCCGCGCGCATCTAAAAGGATGCTAACGCAAATAAACCCGGTGACTCTTTTCACTTTTTGATCAGCAGAACACAATCACGGCCCCATGTTCGCAGTTTCTTTAAGTTCCCCTGCCGTATTTAGACGGTATTAATTTAGAATGTTTCCAATCTGAAGTACACTGCAAAACGTTTGAGCATTGGAAAATACTCTGGTCTGTACAAAGGACGTGTTAAAGGAGCGGGATTATGTGAAATCAACAACTTTTTTTGAGCTGTACATCATATTATAAAGTTATTCCCTCGTCAACAACATATTGTTACCTTGATTCTTTCTTAATGCTTGAGAAATTCTTTACTGTCTTGTGGGTGAACCTAGCCCCGCCTTCAAGGACAAAGCTCCTCCTCAGGGCTGCGGCTTCCAAGTTTCCCGGCTCAGAGAAGCACTCAGGTCCTTCAGACTAGCCAGCAGCAATTAGCAAACACATGGTGTGTTTAACCCTGTTAGAGGGTTTATTGAGGAGTGCTGTTGCGATTAGTTTCAGATAGAGCAGTAGTTTTTAAAGACATAGAGACTCAATTTCGAGGCGCTAAATTCCAAAGTCAAATTTCATTTAAACCATTTCTGTTTTGTCTCATGGCGATGCAGAAAAATCGTAGAAAAATTAATTTTGTTAATTGCAAATTAACAAAATTAATTAGTAATTTAGATGCTATGGAATCTTAAGTCAAATTGTGTGGAATTGTGTTTATTATAACCTTATCAACCTGACGACATCCCCATCACAGCCTGAACCCACTCCTGCATGTATGCATTTAAAAATTCTTCTTTGGCTGCTTTTTTTTTTTTTTTTCTCCCACCCTGAAATTCGGGGCAGCTTGCATGACCTCATTAACTGGCTGCGGACTACCCCCCCTGCTCCCCTCCTCCTCGCCTCCCGTTCTCTCCCTCCCTCTCCTCCCAGCATCTAAATGTGTGGTAGCTGCATAGAGCTTCTTTCTGTCCTCCTACACAGGCAGGAGTGAGAGGCCCCTGGAGTCACCGGCACTGGGAGCAGCGGCAGAATATACGGTACGTTTTCCAGTCCAACACACTGGAATATGTGGGTGAGGTTCTGGAAGATGCTTTCGTGACTCTTTGGGAGATTATTTAGGAATTGTTTTCAATCATAAGTTTGATTTTTAATATCAAATACAAATAGTGAGTCAGTTTTGGAAGAGTTTGTCGTTTATAAAGGATTGTTTTTGGTGCCAAAGAGGCAGCTATTCAGCTATTAATCTATAATCAACGATTAGTCATTAGTTTAAATTTGTTGCTATTTTTGTAAAGGGTTTCTATTTCAAGCATCACCTCATTCTCAGTGTTTTTAAAGTTATTCATAGGCCTGGTCAATGTCGGTTTAAAGTAATCTTTGAATTTTACCAACATTGCTTCTGACTGGATGTGATGTTAATGTTTTGACTTGGATCTGACAGAGAATCTATTAAGGGAGCTAAAGGTTATGGTTGGGATGTCAAGGAAGTGTCCAAACCTGGAAAACTTGGGACTCCAAATGTAAATAATCAAAAATATAAGTGAAAACATGTAAAATACTTATTAAATGTTATTAGAATATTTTTTTCATTGACTAGAGAGAAGGATATTAATATATTTATGACATTTTTTCCATTCAAACCTAACTAAAAACACCTAAATTATTAGCATTTAGGTGTTTTTTTAAAGACTGGAGCCTCAAACTGCCCTCCAGGTGTCTTGGAGATGTTTTGTATCCTTTTCCCCTGTCTTCATTTTCCTAGATTGAGTCTTTAGTCATCATCCATAGCAACTGATTCTAGAGCTCATAGATTTGATGACGGTCTTATTTATTTTTCGGCAATGCTGGAAAAAACTGGCAGAGAGCGACATCCCGTCGCCATGGTTACGTTAAACTAGACGCGCACGCGCTGTGAATTGTAATTTCCAGATTTTAACTCTTGAGTTGACAGAGGTTTGGTTGAAGCCAAACCGCCTTTGCTGTTTTATATTCTTCAGATTACACTCATTAGTTTGTAAAGTGACACTCCTGGGTAAACGCGTGACACGTTCGCGGAGCCGCCGGAACACGTCCTTGATCTCTGACGCCGCCGTGTACTATAACACACCTATGGGTGGGTTGGTGTGAGCACGAGGCGTTTCTGCTTTCCGCCCATCTCACTGTACAACAGTCTGTGTGTGCTCCCAAACACAGCTTGTACAGTACGTGTCGGTGGCCCCTGCGTGTGCTCAAACACTTCCAGGCGTTTTTCTTAAAACCAGCGGCTTCAGACGTGAGTTCCTTCACATCCCCTCGACGAGCTATGAGTGCCGCTCTGTGTTTCCTTGTGCGCGCGCATATCAATGTCAGCTCTGTTCTGCTGCTGGGCGAGAGCAGAGTGGGTGGACAGGGGTGGGGTGGGTGCCTGGATGCCCGCCTTGTGTTTACCTTGGCATGGGTCGCACCATCCCGAGGCCCCGCCCCTTTCAACCCCACCGACCGTTCCCTCCTGGAACAGACCGGAGCCTTATGCTGCCCTCCAGGTCGGTCGGGAACAGAACATACCACCGTGGCAAACCTGGGGAGCAGCAGCCACCACGCGCGGCTGAATGGGCGCAGTGTGGAGCGGCAGCTGATTGGCTTGACCTGACCTGCTGGGGAGACCAACTCCCAGATGCTGGACCGTTTCACGCAGTGCGCTCAGTTTAAATGATGCGTTCAAACGCAACATGAGATCCAGAGATTAAGGGCGAAGATAAAGAGGTGAAAGTTTTTGTTGAGTTGGCGACAAAATGTCGGAAGCGTGTGTTGACACAACTTTGCCGATGTTCCACACTAATGTCGAAGAAATACCGTTTCAGAATTGCGGTGATTCCATTATATGAGAAACGCAATTAAATTATGTGAATAAGTTAGTTCACCGAGAAATCATTAATAAAATATGCTGGCTGCCATCATCCTCTTACCACTTCTTCTTCGTGGTTTGCGCCATTGGCAACATCCGGCTGTTGATCGTGTGACTTGTGGGATGCGGGGGGGATGGAGAGGGGGCAAGGGTTTCCATTGCAGTCTTGCAATAAACCAATTCCAATTTTGATGCTACTGAAAAGAAAACCT
>NW_015113889.1:83070-154816 GCF_001443285.1 Poecilia latipinna | reverse complement strand
ACGTCATCACGTTGTTGGTGGGGGGGGTGGGGGGGGGGGGGGGGGGGGGGGGGGATGGAGCACATACAGTATACTGATGAATGTCGCCTTTGGTTCCACTATCAACTCTAAACAAATGGTTTCTTAGCCTTGATTTAAGGAACTTAGTATTTCTGCAGTTTTATGGAAGTTTGTTCCAGATTAGAGGAGCATAGAAGCTGAATGCCGCTTCTCCATTTCTGGTTCTGGTTCTGGTTCTGCAGAGCCGACCAGAACCAGAAGACCTGCAGAAACAGACAACAGAAAAGTTAACATTGCACTTCACCCTGAACACACCATCCCCATTGGTCAATGGTGGCACCATCATACTGTGTGGATTCTTTGCTTCTCCAACAAGACAATTGTGAAATAAAATTGGTGGAAAAATTGCAGAGAACCTTCATTATAAATCCAAGGGGAAATTACAATTTTTTTTAATTATTAATTCAATTGGAAAAACAAACCCTGAGCTACAGTAGAATGTTTTATATCAAAGCATTTATGGCCAATTGGGACCCCGAGACAAGACTTCAATTTCAGTTCAATTGGGAAAAAAAAACATACACTGAAAGACTCATCTTAGATTGGTAAAACTCAGATTGTAACTGCAAAGCTGTCACAGTAAGCCGGACGCCTTCAGGCATGGGAAGAATATCAAACATTTCTAAATATTTGTGAGACTTTATGTGTCCCACATGTAATAATCATATCTGTTAAAAAGTGAAACTGTGAGATCATTTCATGATGGATTTCTTAATCTTATGCAAATTGGTATTTAGAGTTTTTTGGCCAAACTCGGCCAACAGTCCCTCCTAAGCAAATATTCATCCTGCTCCACTGGATGTGCTTCATCCATTGAACTTTTAAAGTGCCCAGATACACACACTTACTCATGCTAAATGTCATGCATTTGAATATATATGACGCCATTAACGTATTATGAGCCTTGACAGGTCACGATGACCGTCTACGCTATTTGAATGCTAGCTTCAGGTTCATTGGTTTTTACACGTCTCTCCGAGCCTGTTGGTGAACTGGGGGAGCCTTCTGCAGGCCGTCTCCAGCCCTGTGAATGCGGCACAATGACGGTTCAGTTGAGACCTTCGGCGGTTTTAATATGTCTGAGTGTGCTGCGCGTCAGAGCTGTGGAAAGTTGTGAGAAATAAGCTGTGTGTTAGGCAGGCATTGGCAGACATAAAGGCTGTGATACAGAGGTTCAGTGAGGCGTCAGCTGGCGGCCGGGTTGTCGGGTTTTTGTAACACCTCCAATAAAAACTGATGATGAGATAAATTCAGGGCGTGTTGCTGCTCAAAAGGAGCAGGAGTCTTTTTCCACTGTTGATTTAAAACAGACTACTGAGTTTTAAATGAACAGGCACACAAAAGCAAAAGCATCAGGAACTTCCTACCAAATACAGTCCCTTCAAATGAGGATATTAGTACAGCCTTTGTAGAGAAACACACTGATGCACTAATTCTTCATAATATGCTAGCTTTTTTTGCTAATTAGGTAGGAAACAAAAGAAACAACTAATCAATTTAAAAAAAAAACAGATTTTCACAGTTTTTACAATTTTCATCAAATGAAATGCATTTGATTAAAAAAAAGTTCTTCAAGCTCTTCACAATTTAACTTATAACATAACTATGCAGCTCTGTGTTGTGTTTGTTCTTTAGTTTCTTGAAAATAAAAAAAAAAAGTGAAACAAAAATCACACGGAGACCCAAGAGTTTCAGAACAGGCATATAAATCAATCTCAACCCTCCCATCACAGCTGGTAGTCTCCAGGAAACAGTTATACACATCATGACCAGATGTATCCAGGCGTTGTACTCGTTAGTAAGGAAACATGTTCTGTGTTGCAGAGATGAGCATGTTTTGGCGTGAAATGTGGGAATTGGAACAAAATCTGGTGAAAAAGCTGTTTGGTAGGAAGCCTCATTAGGCATAGTGAAAACGAGTCCTTTACCAAGAATTCGTCACTCCAAAATAAAGGTTACAGCTGGCAAAAGCACTCCAGGTCTAGGCCTGAACTGATAAAGACATTTCCTGTGGTTTGATAAAACAAAAATGTACGCGTTTGGCTGTGATAACCTTTACATCATATTTGGAGGAAAAAGTGAAAATATCAGGTGAGCTTTGAAGTACAGGGGCGGCAGCATCGTTTGTCCAAACGATGTCATAATGTTGGACATCGTTTGTCCAACATTATGAAAGGACTTCATGTGGAAATACTAAGGCAATATGTCAGGACATCAGCCATGAAAAAGAAGCTCAGGTGGAAATGAGTCTCCCAAACTCACCTTGAACCCAAGTACATGACCAATATGGTCACAAAGTGGCTCCAGGACCACAAAGCTCTGATCTCCTGTAGAAATCAACAGGGAAAGTTAAAGGGTGTGTGAGAGCAAGGTGAGTCACAAACATGACTCGAATAGACCAGTTCTGTCAGGAGGAACCGCCCGAAATTCCAGTAAACTATTGTGAGAAGGTTCTGGAAGGGTGAGCCCAAAAGTCATCCAGTTTAAAAAAATCACATGCAGACCCAAGAGTCTGGGAAAACGTATGAAAACGTCTGACTTTGAAGAAAGTAACAAAGTACCTCTCTTGTCATTTTGCCTTTCAGCAAGTTGGAGTAGTTGTGGTTATTATAACTGACCCAAAGCAGGAGAAGTTTAGTCTGATTTCATGCCAGCCTGAGGAAATAAAGGCCATGTGTCCTTTTATATAGTGTATGTATTTTCCTATGTCCAGAAACACAAAACGGGACATTCATTCCATACCAAATACCACTTGAGACTTTATTTCCATTTCGCCTAATTAGCCTGAAGCAATATCCAAACACACTGTACAGTATTCTGGATCAAAAGGAATTTAATTTAAGAGCACAGGAGCTGGGAAGACAGAGGCAAAAAAAAAAACATCATTAAAGTTTGTACATTCATTCATTTAATGTTAATTTTTACCTCGATAACTAAGAGGAGAAAATAACAGGCAGTATAACTGGAAACCTTATACGTGTTGAATCTTTTTTTGTCCATTATGATAAACATGCAGATAATCATAATTGTATATTTTTGTATTTGTCAGGTGAAAATGACATCCCTCTTTCTGCTGTGTGTGTCTTTGCCTGTAATCTTGGCAACAACGATACCGAAAGATCCTAATGGTAAGGAAACACAACATCCTGCCTGAAGGGATGTAGTGTTTATGTCTTGATTCAAAGGTGCTTTGTGAGATCAGCCTTTTCACCAATATACAAACTAAAATTCAAATTTGATTAAGATACAGTTAGTTAGCATTTTTCTGAAGACAAGACGAAATAGGATCACAGCCTAGTTCGGTGGTGTTTCGCCATGTATGACAAAATCATACATGGCGAAATCAGTAGAATAAACTCGCAGGACACAAAAATTAAATTAAATGTGAAAAAGTAATTGTATTGTAAAATGTTCACTTCTATGTATCTATATGTTCAATAAAAAAATAACCATACAAAATTTTGATGAAATGAATAATGTAGTCTGATTGTTGTTAAAACCTATGAGTAAATCATTGATCCTATGAGCCACATAGGGTCTCACAGTCCTTTTACAAAAGTGACTGTATAATGTCTGGGTGTGCCCTAGTATATTTTTTTCTGAATGACGCCAGTGGTTTGAGAGCATTACTATCAAATGGAAATGAAAATAAATAAACATTATTAATAAATTAAATGTGTTGTACCAAATATGTCCTTGTTTTGGAAGATTTTAATTTCTTAGTAAAAATCTTTTTTATAGTTAACATTTCCATCACCTGGCAATTCTGGTGGTCAACTTTCTGCTACTCTTTAACAGTGGTTAGCACATAAAGTAGCGGTATGTATTAGTCTATTGAAATTATTTGGAAAGGTATAACATATTCTAAGACCAAGGCTATCTCAAGATGGCTTTTGTAACTGTTAAATTTTTACTTGCTGTGTTGAATTGCTAAGATTAAAAAAATAAAGCCTCTTTCTATTTAAAGGAATATAACTTCACATGGCCACTAGCATCATTTACATTTTTCTCCCTGTTTTTCCCTAACAAAAATGTTTTAAAGTACATTTGGCTGCACTCCTGATCACGGCACAAAATGCATCATCTATTTATTTTTACCGCAGATATAGTTGGCTCATTGCATGTCAGCATCCCTGTTGAGTTGCCTCTCCGTCCACTGCTGGGAGGAAAGGTAGCTGTGCCATGCTACTTCCAAGGAAGCAGTGTGAACGACCCGGGAGCACCCACCATCGCCCCGCTAGTTCACAGAATCAAGTGGACCTACGTCACCAAGGAGAAAGTTAGCCCAATCCTGGTGGCATCGGAGGGGAAGGTTTATGTGGAGACAGAGTATCTGGACAGGGTGACATTGGTCGGCTACCCAATGGTTCCTACTGATGCTACCATTGAGATAACTGAACTGAGGTCCAAAGACTCTGGTACCTATCGCTGCGAAGTGAGCCATGGTATTGAGGACAGCTCTGACTTTGTAGACATCCAGGTTCAAGGTATGCTTCAAATTTATACAACTTTGTTCAGTAGAGCATAAAGTTTCATTTATCACCCCTATATACGTCGACACATTGCTTCTAGAAACAGCACCCGTGTTTAGTTGGTGGTTGATAAGGAGGAGTGAAACAATTAGTTGGGGAAACCATGTGTCATGGGAGGGTTTACCAGAAATGATGACATTGACTCTCTATTTCTTTACAGGTATTGTATTCCACTATCGTGCCATCTCCACCCGCTACACCCTAACATTTGAAAAAGCCAAAGAGGCCTGTGTACAGAACAGTGCCACCATTGCAACTCCTGCACAACTCCAAGCCGCTTACGATGACGGATACCACCAGTGTGATGCTGGTTGGCTTTCAGATCAAACTGTGAGGTACACTAACTAACTACCAGAGTTTGAGAGACTTAGTGGGCTTTCAGAATGCCCACAAAGTTATATCTGTCTCTATTCAGTGCATTAAAAGATTGGTTAAAAGAAGAAAAAAACTGTTTAGAACGTTACCTCAATCCACCAGGGTCACCAACATTTCTGTTCTCTCCAGGTACCCTATTCATGAGCCCCGGGAACCTTGCTTTGGAGATAAGGAAAACTTTCCTGGAGTGAGGACCTACGGCGTTAGAGATGTCAATGAAACTTATGATGTGTACTGCTTTGCTGAGAAGATGTCAGGTATTCTTGACAAACAAGTGCAATCTTTGACCTTTTCAACCTAAAAACAAAGGCATATTTTCATCTTATTTCTCAACTCTGTCTCTCCAACCAGGCAAAGTTTTCTACTCCATGTCTGTAGACAAATTTAGCTTCTATGAAGCACAAGACCAGTGTGTCAAACTGGGAGCGAGGCTGGCCACCACTGGAGAGCTATACCTTGCCTGGAAGAATGGCATGGATGTCTGTAATGCTGGCTGGCTGGCAGACAGGAGTGTACGCTACCCAATCAACATCCCCAGGCCTCAATGTGGAGGGGGCCTTGTTGGAGTAAGAACAGTCTACTTGTTCCCCAACCAAACTGGATACCCCTACCCAGACTCTCGTTACGATGCGGTCTGCTTCCAAGGTTGGTGATTCTTTGAGAACAACTGGATTTTCAAAGGAGTCAAGAGGCTTAAATATAAATACTATCTCATTTCTGGAGTGTTTGATGTCTTTGCTAATGAGTAGTGTGTTTTGTGCTCTAAATATCTCGCTATCCTGAATCCTCAGATGATGATGAAGGTGAAGTGCCTGGTAGGACCACACCCTTCCCAGTCATCCAGTTTGCATCTACCCCTGTGCCGCTCCCCACCCCAATACCTCCACAAGGGACTGAAGAGAGCAAGTCTGGAGGAGTAGTAACTCTCTCCCCATTGCCACATCTCTCCAGTGAAGGTGTGACCATGGGTCCCACAGGTAAACTTTCTATGAACTAATGGAAACAACATTTGGAACATCTTTGTTTTTCAAGATATTTACTAGAAGAAACAACTGTGCAAAAACAGGGCATGTGCTGATCTAAGGAAGTTTTACAGAAAACCTTCATTGGGTTGACTTCAATGAAGGATGTAGTACCGCAAAGAGAGAAGTGTCCCAAGAGAGAACAGGGACATCCTGTATATAGATCAGCAGCTGTAGTCTAATGACTTCTGTGTTTCTAATGTTCTACAATGTATGTAGAGCATATACCCAGAAGCATAATTTATGATTCTGAGAATAGGACACCTGGCTTCCATTCACAATTGCTGTCAAACTTAAAATATAATAGAAGTACTGGGAATATGGCAGCTTTCTCTGCTTTGGACAATTTACTTGAAGACAAGAAGTTATTAGGTTAGATCAAAACTGTTAAACTTTTGATAATAGGCAGTAAAACACTTGTAAGAATGACATTACCAACTGTAGAAATTTTTGATCTAACCACTTTTCTCCCAGCTGAAACCACTAAGAGTATTGCTGCCAGTAATAAAAAAAAACAAAACTTTTCCCCAATACCATAAAACCAGTGCTTCTGTGTCTTTCCTCTGTCTCAGTCGCTAATTGGTTGCGGTAAATGGTTGGTCCTACCGAGCCTGGTTCTGTTGGAGGTTTTTTCCTGTCAAAAGAGAGTGGCTCTTTTCCATTTTTGGCAGCAATTGCTTGGGATGGTCAAAGACAAAGCAATGCCCTCAATCTTAAATTATTTTTCTACCAACTGGAATTATAGGATCAACTGACTCTGATTGCACCAGAGTACAGTTTGGATCAATTTTACCACTTACCATCATATAAATAAATTACATTTCAAGACTTTGGCCTTTTAGAAATTAGAAATGACATAACACCCTCTACCAGAACCCCTGGGAGTAACTCTAGATAACAACGTAAGCTTTAACGAACAGATCAATTTTGTCCTGAGAGTAGACTTTCTTTCAGTCAAAAATGGCAGCAAAAGAGTTTCTGTCTTTTGATGAACCTTGGAAAAAAAAACCTCCATGCTTTCAGCTCCATATGCATTCATTACATCCCACTTGGGCTATTGCAGTTGTCTTTATGTTGGCAACAGAGTGACACAGATTGGCCAAATGCAGTTGGTCCAAAAGGTTGCAGCTTAACTTTTCACTGGCACACACAAGCAAGACCACATTCCTCTGCTTCTGGCTTCTTTGCATTAGATACCTTCTGTTAAGCTAAGGCCTTTAGAATTGATTTTAAGATTTTTTAAATTCATTTTTATATTCTTCAATCGACTGGCTACCTGTTATTTATATATTTTAAACTATATTACATCCTGATGCTAGATTACTGAGGTTTGTAACAAATCAATTCACTTGACTTGAATGTTCGTATAGAGAAAACAGTCCTCTCATTCGCCATTTTCTTCATCCCTTCTGTCCTAGGTGTGGTGTTCCACTACCGACCCATCACTGGTCGTTACACTCTGACCTTTTTGGAGGCTGAGCTGGCTTGCCGGACCATCGGAGCGATTATCGCCAGCCCCCAGCAGCTGTACGCAGCCTTTGAGAAAGGCCTGCACCAATGTGACGCTGGCTGGCTGCGCGACCAATCTGTGCGGTGAGCTAGACAACCAGCACATCAGCTTGACAAAGTCTCCACAAAACCGATTTCCCTTTCATACGACTCCTATATTTTTATACTAACTTCAACTTAACCAATGAAAACTTTCATATTTATTTTTGCTTTCCTTGCCCAGGTATCCAATTGTGTCACCCAGAAGCAACTGTGCTGGAAACCTGCATAACCTCCCAGGAGTGAGGTCGTACGGCCAGAGACCAGCCAGTGAACGCTACGATGTCTTTTGTTATGTGGACGGTTTAAGAGGTAAAAATCAAAAATCAAAATTCAAATATCGTATAAATTAATGCCCTAAAATACCATACTTCTATGATTGTGCAAGTAGTGGTTCGCTGCCAAAATCCTGGTATCGGTTATATGGTTATAGTTACTCTATTATGTTAGCACTAAAAGCTAAAGGTGTATTTATCTGGACTTTGTACGTATGTAGCTCTGTAGGAAAATGTTCACTAAAGGACTGTGTGAAATATCTGTCAGAAGTGCAAATGCAGAGTTTTTCACATTAGATTTTACTGTATTTTTTACGCAGAGCAGCCATATACAGTAAGATTTTGAGACTGAGGCTGGTGAGAACTCAGACTTTGCCATTGATAATCCTAACTTCAGAGGCATCAGTGTGTTATTTGTTTAAAGCTAAAACTTGGAAATGTTCTCTTTGAAGATAAGGTGTAATGTACAGTCTGCGCCAATGAAAAATAACTTTAAGACTTAACAGTAAAGACTCTAAATTCTGTTGTATTGTGATTTGTCTCAGTCGCTGGTGGGTGGTATTTATAACAGTTTAATATTGCTGAGGCAGTACTTATAAAAAGTTAGAAATCCAATATGTTAGTCAGGGACTTGCGCAGATGGACACTAGGTGGTGCTACAGTATCTGCCCTTTTTCCTCTGGAAAACAGTGCCCTTCTGAAATCTTCAGTTTTTGTTTTGTTGCGTTTCTTTTTACATTGATTGCGTGTGTCTAAGTGTAGCATTTTCTGAATTTAAAAGCCTATGTTATGGATATTACACATTTTTGTAAGTTGCTCAACAAGGCTGGCTGTAATAAACCTCACACTAGTCAACTGGTTCCATGTGTCTGTCCACACCACTGATGATAGTATTTAAACTGGTAGGAATGAATTATCCATAGACTGATCTACTGACAGTCATTCCTGAATCCCTACATGCGTCCCTCTGTTTGCCAGGTGAGGTCTTCTTCACCACCGACTATGACAGCTTCTCCTACGATGAGGCCGTGCAGCACTGCCAGAAGCTCAACAGCACCCTGGCCACGCCGGGGCAGCTGCACGCTGCCTGGAAACAAGGACTTGACAAATGCCGGCCAGGCTGGCTCATGGACCGCAGTGTCCGCTTCCCCATCACAACCCCCAAATCTTACTGTGGGGGTGGAGAGGTCGGGGTGCGCACCATCTACGCCTTCCCCAACCAGACGGGATTTCCCGATGAGCATTCACGCTACGATGCCTACTGCTTCAGAGGTTAACTTCTTTTTTTATTTATTTAAAAGGTGAAAATGTGATCAAAATAGAAGTCTGATGAAGAAAGATGTCATTCAAAATCGTAATTCATCTCAAGAATAAAGTCTATTTTCTCTTTTTTTATGTTCAGCTCAAATTCCTGTTGATTCCCAAACTCCCACCACTGTCTCTCAGACGACAAAGCCTAAAGATGTCAGGGAGACTACAACCGTCAGACCGGTTGACTTTGGTAAGACAAAAAGCAAGAAAGGCAAGGCTTTTTGGTGCATGTTAAAGTGAAACTGAGCTTCTTGAATATGGATATTTGTGTTAGAAATGTTTATGTCATTTCTTCGTATTGTCTTTTTGTCTTCTAGATAAAACTTCAGTTGGCTACAATGAAACCGATGTGAATATCACCGACGAAGTTATCAAAGAAACTGTTGTTACATTTGTACAAGTTGCTCCAACAGGTAACGTGGCTCAGAATGACAAAGCCAGAAAAGTCTCATTATGGTAAAAGCTTGAATATTTCTGAAATTAAGTTCAAAGTAAACACAAAGACATAGCACCGCAACACGTTATGGCTGAAAAACGTATCACAATATAAACGTTTTGCATCAGTCGGTATTGATAATTATTGACTAGTTTTTTGTATTAAATGTCTGAAATACTGCCAAACTGGTGATGGGACCTTTCCTGTTTTATTTGCAATTTCCTCTTGAGTTGTTGTTCTCGTTTTTTCTCCACGCTGTTGATTTTTATTTTTAAACAGCTATTAGGCACAGTGGCGAAACCGTAAACTGCTGCTGCTGATAGTTGCTCAACAGATTGTTGCTAGGTAACCAAAAAGTGAGCAAGCTAGTCGGTGCCATCCAGCTAGCTTAGCTGGCCTTGAGAGGTTAGCCTTTCCTCTCCCTTCATCTCCCAGAATGCCGTGCAGTTCTGGATCAGAGTTCAGTGAAATTATTGGATATTCTATAATTCTATTATTATCTGTTGATATTGATTGTGATTGTCGCAATATATATTGTTATCTATTTACTGAATCAACAATGAAGAATAGAAATCTAAGAATCAAGTCTTCTAATCTCATTTTTGTGTTTCCATCCTGTTTTACAGTGAAAACTGTTCTCCCTCCAGTCCTGGTTGATGCGTCGGGTTCTGGTTCGGCTGACCACTCAGCCAGTGGGGAGACCTCTGGGGAACCTGCTATCTCCACCAGCAGCGGTGACACGTCTGGGTCAGGACAAGGCGTCATTTTCAGCAGAACACCCGATGTGCTTTCTAGAGAGCAGTCTGGCTCTGGAGTCCCCGAGGAGGCAAAGGAGGGCAGCATAGTTTTCATCACATCTGTAGCTGTGTCTGGATCTGGAGCTGTGTCTGGATCTGGAGCTGTATCTGGATCTGGATCTGGATCTGAATCTGGATCTGGCATCATTATAAGTGGATCAGGCTACAGAAGTGGAAGTGGGGACATCAGTGGCAGTGGTGATGACACAGTGGTCACCTTGGTGGATGTAGAGCTGGAGGATTTGTCAAAAACCCTCATGAATGGCACGGCAACGCAGGAGTTTGGCCAGGGAGGGATTGACACCAGCGGGGGATCAAGTGTTTCTGGATCAGGAGATGTGTCTGCTTCCGGCTCGGGCGAGTTTTCTGGCATTTTGTTTATCGACAGCAGTGAGATTGACCTGACACCCCAGCAACCTGGGGAGGAAGAAGTGTCTGGAGATCATCCGACTGAATCAGGGTACCCCAGTGGCTTTCCCAGTGGCTTTCCCAGTGGCTTTCCCAGTGGCTTTCCCAGTGGCTTTCCCAGTGGTATTCCCAGTGGTTTTCCATCTGGCGTTTCAGGCAGTGGCTCTGCCTCCGGAGACCTTTCTCCAAAGCATGACAAAGTCATCTACCTGATCAAGGATGACATGATTCAAATAATCACAGACTCTACTGAAGAGGGGCGGGGTGTGGTGGAGATAAGCGGGGAAGGCAGTGCCTCTGGACTCCACCCTGAATTCAGCGGCGCTTCAACTCAACCGTCGGGAAGCGGAGCGGCTCCTACAACTGTTTACGGAGAGTTCGTACCGACTCTTGACCAATCAGGATCCAGGGGTACAACTGAGGAGAGTGACATCGGGTCTGCAGTTCATTCAGCCACACCAGAAGGACTCTACACCCGGCCAACAACGGCTCCATCAGTGTCAGTGGTTACTCCGGCTGTTGTGGAGCGTCCCGATGTGGACGGAGGTATGAACTTGGGACCAATACAATCTACATGCTCACACTAAACTGAGCAGCTGGAGTGAACTATTTACATTAAACAATCCTTTTCCAAAACATGTTTAGCTACGGAGGGCTGTCCTGAGGACTGGATCGAGCTTGGCGGCAGATGTTACCGACACTTTGATGAGAGACTCACTTGGTCTGAGGCAGAGCAGCGCTGTCAGGAGTTCAGCGGCCACCTGGTCAGCATCGGCTCGCCACAGGAGCAGCAGTTTGTCAACTGTGAGTAGCTGTCTGATAGTCAGGTTAGCCTTCATGTTATATCTGACGATGAAGCGATCTGGTTTCAAAAAACTGAACAAAGCTAAAAAGGCAGCAGAGAGTGTTAAAATTAGAGCTGTCAGAGCGACTAATGTAAAAAGCTTAAGGTACTTATATTACATAATGTAGTTTATGGTAATTGTATTACCTATTTTGACCTAAAAGTCTCTCTCTTGCCTGCGGAGGGTTACCTAGTTCACACCAGCGAGGTCTTGTACTCCGGTCAGCAATGCAGAAACGCTAATGTGAGTAAAAAGATGAGTGAGGAGAGAAACCGGAATGCTCAGTGGCATATTTTGCTTTAAAAAACACAACGATGGACGCTTGCATAAAACCAGTGTAGCCAGTAGCCTACTTATTGCAATGAAGAATTATCCTTCCAACTAAGCATAAAAATTTTATAGTTAACATTTCTAAATTATATTTGACTTTCCTGAATGTACAAAACCTGGAAAACTGAAATGTTTGGTTTTAGACAAGAAAAGATTTTCTTTAACATTTTTAGGACAACACATATTTTTACATTTTCAGCTTACATAGTTGAGCATGGTGATCAACCATGATTAATCACAGTGCTAGAAAGTGTTTCATGTGATTAATTTTTTTTAATCAATTGGCAGCACTAATAAAAATGTGTGATTTGAGTTTTTCACATGTTGATTGAAGTATTTTTATTAGCTGCAGATGCATCATTTGCAAGACGAAAGGAATACTGGTGTTGTCTATCAGGCAATAAAATGTTGGTTTTCCAATTTAAAAAAGGAATTGAGTAATTTGTTTATTTGCATCTTTAATTGTATCCATCCTTACCTTGTCCAAGTACAGCTGTCTATCTGTCCTAAATTTTGTGAACTTGTTTACTTCACAGCCAATGGTGACAGCTATCAGTGGATTGGACTTAACGACAAAGACGTGCAGAATGAGTTCCGCTGGACAGACGGCAGTCCTCTGGTGAGTTTGACTGAACTGAGTCACAATAAAACTGTTAGCTAGCTCGTTAGCGTAGCTTTTTTGGAAACGGTGATGAAACAAACTGCAGCTTTTAATCTGACGCTGTGATCAGACTTTTGAGAACTGGAGGCCCAACCAGCCGGATAACTACTTTGGTTCTGGTGAAGACTGCGTGGTTATGATCTGGCATGAGGGCGGCGAGTGGAACGACGTGCCCTGCAATTACCATCTTCCTTTCACCTGCAAGCTGGCACCCGGTACGCCGACTGGTCACAAAATCACCCATCCACATCAAAACATATTAGATTAATAGTTAATCAAACATTTAATACATTTCTTTTGGGTTAAGGTTAGGGTTTCTATCAAATCCCTGTTGGTGCACTTAATTGCACTCCAAAGATTTTAATTTAAGGTAAAAGTAGCTGAAACATTTAAGGAATGCATGCTTTAATTTTTGAAACTGATTAATGTTATACTCCTAATTAAAGTAGGAAACTCAAGAAAGCTTGCAATTTAGTCAAATAAGGCATATGTGTGATTGTTGGGAAAATACTAAGCTTGTCCAAGTGTACAGGTAGAAAAAAAATGGAACCGTTTGAATAGTGCAGCAATCCACTGTTTTTTGTTTGTTTGCTTGTTTCAATGGAGGGAAAAAAAGAGAATTTCCAGCCATAAACAAGCAGAGTTTGCTAAATGCTAGCTTCAAATTAAATAAAGTAAAGTATAAAGTAACAAACTTTATATTTTCTAGCTTTTTCTTTTGTTGTGAATCTTTACCAGGAGTGCCAAATATGTGCTGCATTCATAAGGTAACGTATCAAACTTGTTTCTATTTTACGTCAGCCATGTGTGGAGCGCCACCCGAGGTGGAACACGGCGGTCCGATCGGCAGCAGCAGAGGGCGCTATCCTGTCAAGTCTATAATCCGCTACCAGTGTGACCCGGGCTTCACACAGCGCCACCCGCCTGTCATACACTGTATGGCAAACGGAGAGTGGGAAAAGCCACAAGCCCAGTGCATAGAAGGTGAGTTTCAAAGGAAAATTTCTGACTATAGTGTTTCGAACTTTAAGGATGGTGGCGTGACTTAGGCTTTTTGTTAAAGTGAATCAAAAATACGAACTGTGTATAATTTTCAATGAAAATAATTCTTAGGTTTTTCTCATCCATATCATCGCGCGGCATGTTTTTTTATGACATGAAAAAAAACTTACTTGTGTGTAATTTTAATTGTTTCTTATTTAATGGAAACACTGCAATTGCGGAATTGTGTTTATTCAGCATTAGTGGAATATTGACAACTTTTTTGTGCACATTTGTAACAGAAATGCAGCTAGAGTTGAAGTCATAAAACAGTAAAAACAATATCAAGACAAAAGCGCAGGATAAAATTGACTTGAAATTTTTAGCTGAAACAAATTGTCCAGGTTCCAGGGCAACATTTCCTTTAGAAACCTTTAAAAGTCCCTACTGATTCAAAGCTGCTCACTTCTGATCCTGCAGCTTGAGAGCTACACTCTCCACAACCGCCACTCACTGCAGAATCAGATTTGAGTCTTTTTTGTGCCTCGTTTTTATTCTTTTTATTATTTTTTTTTTTTTTGTGTTGCTTTGTTTTTTCGTGATGTCATCAGTATGCATACCTTTTCTTCCCGCAGCCGGAGCCAACAGTAACAGGCTACACAAAAGGTCCCTGAGGAGAAGAAGTAAAGGTGTCAGCAGCCAACAGGAGCAGAGGGAGCTGCTCTGAGCGGGACTGAAAGGACACACAACTGAGAGCCACAAAAGAGCCTTCTTCTAAAGAAGCATGGACACTAATACAAATGCCAGACCAAAAAGATAGCAAGCCCTGCCCCTGTATGTACACTCAACTAAAGCACATTTAGATGACGATTTAAAAAAGAACAAAAAACTGATGTTCCTGGTCTTTGAATGTCACCCTGCAACCTCTGAAAGCTCATTTCTCTAATTTATGATTCAGCATCCTAGAGCTAAATCGCTTCCCTTTCTGTCGGCACAAAGTAGAAAAAAACAAAAAAAACTCTTTTCAAGAGGCTGAAGAGTAACATGCAAAGAGCGTAGAAGGTGTTTTCAGTTCACACTTTTATTATACTTTATCATATTTTTCTAGATCTGTGTTTCTTAGACTTTGTTTTAGGCGTTAGACTCCTACTCTTTAGGACAGCGCGGTGGACGTCGACTTTTGGTTGCGTCGCAGGCAAGTGGTTCTGTGTCGTCGTTTCATTGGAGCAAATGGAGCCTTTAGTCTGGTCACAGCTGTGAGCTTGTCGTCTTTGGTGCTGCCGGACCAACACGTTATGAAAACTCGACCCAGACGCAGCCACCCTGGATTGAAATAATCGGCACGTATGCACTTTTGAGACGTCCGTCATGTCGGTGCTAATCATTTGAATCCAGCGCACCTTAAACGACGGAGTGTTAGGGCCACACTCAGAAGAAAAAAGAAAGAAAAATAATTACAAGAATAAAGTCGTGGTACGAAAGTGGTCAGAATATTACGACTTCTGTTAAAAATCCTGGTAAAATTTTTCTGTCAATGTTCAAATTTTATTCCTGAAATATTATGATTTTATGCTGGTATCATTTTGACTTTATTCTTGTAATGCTACCAGGAGTAGCATTACAAGAATGCTACTCCTGTAGCATTCTTGTAATGCTACAGGAGTAGCATTACTCCTGTAATGCTACAGGATTACAGGAGTAATCCTGCTTTATCTTCATAATAAACATTTTTGTGCTTCGTTAGCGTAGCCCTAATACTCAGTTGTAACCTTAAAACTGTATTTAAAAAAAAAAATCTGTTGTTTTTTTTTATTTTAGAAATGGCAGGAAAACAGTGCCTTGAAGCAGCATTTTTACTATATAACAACAGACTCCAATGTATTGTTTGTCATAAGACAAAGTGGTGCATAACAGCAAAAAAAAGGAAGGATTATGATACACGTTATCATTGTTATTTTTCAAAATAAAGGGCTTTCCATTCGTCTTCTCACCAAGCCTCACTGTTGCTAATAAAGGCATCCCCACATCATAATGCTGCCACCGCCACGTCTCGCTGAACGGACAGCCTGTTCCGAGCAGACTGGAAACAAATGCACGCCACACTTTTCAGATTTGCATTCCTAATAGATTTTTTTAAACGTATAGAATTTTGCTTCTTTTTTTTATCCACTACTTTCTGTAGGTTGAAATACATCGAGGTTTGTGATGACAAAATGTGAACTATTCAGTGAATATCTGTCGGGTCTTTTGGAAATGTAAAAAGAAGTTTCACACGCTCCTTATTTATGGTTCCTCAAGTGCGAACCTTGTTTCTGTCGTGAGAACGCCAGCGTTTGCTCTGGGACGAGTTGCTCACTGTAAATATCCGCCATGTTATTTTTTTTTCTGAACAGCAGGATCTGTCCATAACTTGCGCAGTGCAGGCAGTTTAAACTGTTTTTTAATTTTATTTTAACTTGCAGTATTTATCATCGACAAGTTTTGCAGAGCGGTCGAGTCGTTAGAGCCAGCTGTACGGAGAGAGGAGGATTTCATGTGTCCATTAAAGCCTCAGGTTGTAGCTGGAGAGCGGGTGGTGTTGTATTTTACGATATCATCGTATGTTCATTTCTAAGGTTGCTTTTTCTTTGTGAGGCATTTAAGGTCCAATGTTTGCATCAGCCATCAGAGAGAACCGAATAAAAGAGACATGTCTATTTGGACGTAACCGGGGTTGGCAAGAGTCTGTTTAGAATGTGGTGCAGTTTTATCGGGGTGCCTGAACATACTAGAGGTCAAAAAATTACAAAATTCAAATGTGTTTTCAGTGTTTTTGCCTGGTGCTGGTTAAGAAACACCTTAATAAACTAACTAAACATGCGTAACTGCTGCTGGGATCTGGTCCAGATTCTGAATCCTGATGTGATCGCGCAGCACAGATCACCCAATAAAACATCGGCCTTATTCGTCTCAGTGGTTTTATTTCTTATCAGTCAACGTGAAGTTTTAACCTCACGCACAGATTCATAGAATTCTCGTCTTTTCCTAGAAACGGTTTTCCTTGAAGTTGAGACATTTCAGGTGGACTGAAGCACAAACCAGACTTTTATTTGTTTGTTGTTGTTTTCTTTTGCCCTCCTGTGCAACTTACCCATGAAAAAACATGCAATAAATGGCTCCTTCATTGGCTGCTACAGTGACCACCTTCATGGCGGCAGCGCCTGTGAACAGACCAGCTCTGTGTGGATGTGCTGCTGCGTCTTTGGGGAGAGGCATGCTGAGATACGAGGTCATGCGTAGCAGCATCTTTACAGCGATTTACGTTATTTATTCATCGTTCTAGTCACTGAGGAAAATGCTGTAGATTGAAATATAAAGGTGTGTTCTGTACAGGTAGGTGTAATGTTCCTCGTCTTGTTTTATTTTGGAAACTCTGTGTCCTCTTTACTTCCTGTTTGCTCTCGCTCCCGTCTCTGAGCTCCTTTTTTGTCTTTGTATTTTAGTCTATTTCATACAGACGAGGATTAGGGCCACTGGACAAGAAAAATGACTTTTTTTCCCCTCAGAATTATAACTTTTAATCTTAGAAAATTAAAGTCAGAATACTGTGTATTAGGGCCACCGTAGATAGAAGGGAAAAAATTGAGAACATTTTCTAGAATAAACAAGGACATTTCTGAGCTCCTGGTCAAAATTTGCTAGAAATTTTTTTTTTTTTTTTTAGTTTAGTCCCTGACATTTTGTAGAAAAAAAACTTGAAAATTATTATTGGCCCCATTCTTCTTCCATACTTTGACCTTGAGTTGTGGCCTGTTTTGTGTTCTATTCCTAGTTTCTGGTTCTGTGGGTTTTGTGAGGGGGAAAGTCACAGGGTACTGGAAATTAGGAGCATCAATCAATCCAAATATCTGCTACAATTTTGTCGTCTTGTTTACATTTTTCAAGCAAAAACAGTCAACGTGATTAGCATCTAGAGGTAATATAAAAGGGATAAATGAGTTTTGTAGAATCTTGTTTAAATATATTTGGCAGGGAAATATTTACAGAAGAATTTTTATTCATAGAAAATATCACAAATGCATAGACAATACAAAAAAAGGGCATGCGTTTGACAAGAACTCGGATTCTTCTTTTAAAAGGTAATTTTCTATATTACAAGAACAGAGTGGCTTTGTCATTCGTAGAGCATCGTTCATTAACAGCTTCACCACAGACATATGCTAACGCAATTCTTTAAAAGACAGCGCCCATCTAGTACCGAACAATCACAGTGTGGAAATCTGCAGACGAAAGGTAAAACTGTACTAATATCCTACCAAGCAGCTGCTGCTGACTGGTGTTAATGTGAACGATAAAAGAAAGTATTTGTGGTGCTGCTCCAAAAGCTGTGGTGGAAATTTTCCACATAGAAGATGTAAACATTTCTAGTTTTTGTTTTTTTTTTTTGGGGGGGGGGGAGGAGGGGAATTTTCTGCTTTGTCCCAGAGATGTTTCACCAGTCATTGAAATAAAAATCTTTTAAAGGTCGCGTTGTCCGTTTTAAAAAACAAAGAGATACAGGAAACGTCTTCTTGCCTATTTGGATCCAGGTTTGCCGTAAGTCATCTATCGGTAGCAGTACACGCCAAATTTCATGTGTGGAGCCGGGAACCCAAAGCTACGCACGCCTGGCTGTGACGGGCCACAGTTAGCCCTGGCGTTTGTGATGGGATAACGCACGCTCCCATCGGCCAACCAGCCCGCGTCGCAGCGGTCCAGTCCCTTCAGCTTCCAGGCGGCGTACAGCTGGCCCACTTTGGCGACCCGGCCCCCGTCTCTGGCACAAGCGCGGGCTGCTTCTGTGAAGTTCATCCGTCTTGGGTGGTTTAAGTGGTAAACGATCCCTAGAGCAGAGAGAAGAGTGATCAGCAAAGACGGATACCTTTAGCTGCAGACCTGCCGGGTTTTCATACCGACCCTTCATTGAGGCTGAGAAGCAGAAAGCATCAAATCGGTGGAAGAGGCGGTTTTTTGGTCCGTAGCTGCGGAGTCCTGGAGCTGAACTTTCACCCCCGCAGCCGTGCCGTGGGGCGGTGATGGGGTACTGCACGGTGCCGTCGGCCAGCCAGCCGGCGTTGCACCAGTCCAGCCCGTCCTCCCAGGCCGAGAGCAGCTGCTTAAACGTAGCCAGAGTGGCGTCTTGATCCAGGCATGCTTGCTGGGCACCAAAGAAGTTCAGATGGTAGCGTCCTTTCTGAGAGTGATAGGGGAACACAACACCTACAAAAGAAAAGTACTTTACTACTCAAATCCTTACAATTAAAAACAGCCTACATCAATCTCACAAGCAATACTTTTATCATCAAAACCAGAATTTGTTTAATTTGTTTGGTCTGCAGACTGCCTGGATTCCTCTGGTTGACAGACCTGAAAGACTCCATCAACATTAACAGGTGTTTATCATGTATCGTTTATCGTGATACATTTCTTATTCTGGTCATTTTCATAGGTTGTCATGATAAATTCATGATGTTTAAAACCTCCAAAACCATCAGTATTGTTGGGATTGTTACTTTGCCATAAATGTGAAAATATGATTACATGCAGGTATTGTGCTCATCTTAGTGATATAAACCACACTTCTTTATGTGACTAGTGAACTAAATTGCTGTGCCATTCAATCACAGTTTTACTAAAAAAAGAAGTAAATAGTTCTTATTATCACTTTTAACGTTATCACAACTGTGCCACAAAATATTGTGATAAAATTTGAACCTCTAAAAGAAGATTATGCTGCATTCCAGTTACCTAAGAAGTAGGAATTTGGAGTTGTTTGACGTCAGACCCGAGGTATTGACGTTCTAGTTGAGATGTCAGAATTTCAACATGGCGTCGCACATAAACACTGTTTGCAGATGCGGTTAGAAACACCATTTTAAGCTTTCCGTTCCATAAGCAAACACCACTTTTAACTTGTTCGGTTTAGAGTCACAGACACTACATGTAACACTGATTTAAGACACATTTCCACTTGTGTGTTTTATAAAATAAACATGTTTCCACCCAGTAGTGGTTCTTGCAGCAATGTTGCCCTGAGCAAGCCCCTCCTTCTGCAGCTACCCAACCAATAAAAATGCAAGCAATGATCAGATTCCCTCCCCCCTCCCTCGTGCCCTGCAGCCAGCAAAAAGCAAGGAAAACTTACTCCAAGATATATTTAGTTTCTAGTTCTTGGGCACCTCACCCCTTTCTAATGCCACCCTGGGCAGTTGCACATATAGCTAATATAAAAAACAAGCTGTGACCCTTCCCGCCACATCTTATGACTGTTGATGTGAGGAGCGACCATTTTGAAATGCGAAGTCAGCTTTACAACTGGGAGCAGTGTGAGTTGCTCCCTGTTTCCCAGTGGGATTTCCAACTGGGAAGATATACAGTGTTGGCCAACAGAAAGAATATCAGATACAGAGTTGCTCTTAATAATTAGTAATCATATTTCCAGACTTTCCATACAAGATCTGCTTATGGTTAAAAATCTAACATTACTCATCTAATTCAACTTCATGTTGCATCTACACTTTATTGAGAAAATATCAACACTACTTGAAATTTTTTTATATTTTTGTTGTATTTCACCCACAAACCGGACACCTTACAACTAATTTATCTTTTAGATAAGATGTGTGTGATTTAGTCACATTATAAATGTAGCTTTGGTTTGGTTATTAGACATTAGTAAAGAAAAGGAATCATTTGGCTGCTCCTAGCTAAAATTGACAGCAAGGCAAGGAAAACAATTACAGAGAAATTTAGCCCATGGTAATCCTGAATGTATGGAGCTAAATTGGGAGCAATAATTCAGTTTGTTAAAAAAAAATTAACTAAAAAAATATTTTTAAACAAACAAACAAACAAAAAAATCAAAGCCACTTCAGATTCAATGTTTTTTTTTTTTTACTTAATTTTTTGTATTGAAGCTGAAAAACACAAATTGGGGAAACATCTAATAAAGGAGCTCTGAACATGCTTTGCAGTTACAAATCTTTTTTTTTAAGTTTCAAAAATTATTTTTCAGTTTTAATTAAACATACTACAGCCCCATATGAGCGCCATGCAGATGAGCTGTGGTTCTGTCTGTAACTGGCCTATTACAGACATACATTCCTTTACTGTTAATCTATACTTTATGTTTACCTCAGTAAAGTACATTAAACTCCAGTGTATCTCACCCCTCAGCTCCAGCTCCACCGTCACACTTTCATCCTCCAGGCCATCGATCACTTCGCAGCGGTACCGCCCGGTGTCGTTCAGCTGCAGCTCATTTATCACCAGAGACATGTCCCCTGGAGCCGAGCGACGCAGGCGCACTCGGCCTTTGAAGCTGCCATAGCTGCGATGGCGGTTGCCCATGGCGACCATAACTTCAGTTTCCAAGGCGAAGGCTTCGTTCGTGGTGATGGCTTTGGCGGGTAATCTGGACCATTTGACCCGGGTCCTGCGCGGCGCGGTCAGTTCGGGTTCATAGCGGTAGTGACAGGGAAGGGTGACGCTGCTCCCCCTGGTGGCCGACACCAAATGCTGGGGCGATTCCACAAGGAGGCGAATCCCACTGAAATAAACTAATAAGACAGGAAAAAAAAAAGATTCAAAACACCAGGGTGTTTTCAGAGCTGTTTATGAACACATGAAGCGTTTTTATGTTCATGGACGGCTTTCAAAATTCTGTAACTTTAAACTAAATGAGCTGCTTTTTAATTAGTTGGTATTAAAGGGGCAGTGTTATGTGTTTTCCAGGCACATAATACCATTTTATAGCATAATCAAGTAACTGAGTTAACTTAAGTTGTTTAAAAAATGCTAATCATATCAAACATGACTTAAAAGAAATTTTACTTTGTAATTTAATGCCTTGAAATTGGGCCTCTGTCTCTTTAAAAAAATTCCTGCTCTTCATGAAACTCTGCCTTCAGGAAGTCATCACATCATCCTCCTCAACATTTGTAGTAACATGTTTACCAGCGTGTCATTGAGAGTAGCTCCTATAATGAGCTCAGCAGATGCGCAGTTCCACCAGGTGTTTTCTAATTTCTGCTGACTAGTCTGAAGGAGCTGAGAGGGGGAGTCCTGGGGTACGTCTGCTGTGAGGCGGAAGCTGCAGAACTGCAGCTCGAAGGCGGAGTTAACCCAAGCATTTTACACAGCTGAATGGTTTAGATTAAAGGACTTCTCAAGCATAAAGGCATGAGGCCTTCAGGTTCCATTAAATTAATTTCGAGAGTTTAAAAATTATGCAATCACGATGTTTTTATTGAATCTATTTTTTTATTTTTTTGTAGAAATCAGTGTCCACTTTGACAATAAAGGTTTTTTTGTAATATTTTTTGGTCAAAAAAGTAAAATTCTGTTGACTATAATTAATTTGGAAAAGCAATAAAAAGAATAAAATATCCAAAGGTTGATTACTTTTGATAAGCATGTTAGAAGAACAGAATAGTGAGGTGTGTAGTTAGCTTAGAAAAAGTAGGAAATTACCATCCACTAGTGTATTTGAATCTGTTATAATTCTTGCATCTAGCAGAACTAGTATTTATTGAACAAATAGTGTTTGTTTTCTTTTTCCATTTTGTAAACAAAAAATTAATTTTTAACCTGCAGTTGTTAACTGAATTATTTTTCTTTTTGCATTTGTCTGCAAAACAAATTGAAGACATTAAGGTTTGTCTCGGTCTTGACTTCCTTCTGTGCGGACACACAGGAGACCTCTCCTGCATGTACTTTTGACACAGATTGACAGTTAAAATATATCTCCAGTGATTTAGAAATGGGTAGAATGCTCTGTTATTTCTTTAAGATGTGCTCAACTCTTTTGTTCTTCACAAATACATGATATAATTGCTTTGTGTCTCTAGAGAAGTTTCAGAAACATAAACTCAAGCGGTAATTAAGGGGAAAGGAGGATAAAACCACATCCCAAACACATAACTAACATACAGGAGATCAACATCACTCACTGGAAAACTGTTTAGATAACACTGGCTGACTGCCTGAGCACCATTAATTATAGAGTACTTTGTCTTCCCACCTCCAGGTCCTTTCCAGCCTGCCGTCTTATAATCTGATCAAAGGTTGCCTGTAGCTCACCTGACTCACAGACGAAAATATGCAACGCCTTGTCATTTCATTTAATCAAAGACCCACAAAAAGCACCTACTCTCTCCGTTTCCATCCCCGTTGCTGATGTCCTGGTAGTGAAACCCGTTGTTGTAGCCGAAGGTCCTGCCCTGGCCCCAGGGCAGCAGCAGGTACAGGCAGGCGGCCAGTAGGGGGCGCGAAAGATACAACATGACGCCGTCTACACTGAGGCGAGGATGAGCGAGAAGAACACTCCTCTTTACTCAACTCATTTTTATATCATTTGATGGTATACCAATTAATTTAATGCAACAGAAACAGATAAAAGAAATATGAAAAGTAAAATAAAATTAGCATCAATGCTAAAGGGGTAGGTTCTGTCTATTAAACTGTAAACAATGAACCAACATAAAATATGCGTTTGCTTATAATTTATCTGCGGTTGTCATTCTATCAGCAATTTGAGTATAGTAAAACAAACAAACACATAACCTTATTGGTGTATAAAATTATACTTAAATTTTGTATTTATAAAGAAAAATAAAACTAAAAAGATTTTTTTAAAGATTCTTACCGTTTTACAAATGACAAAATAAGGAATAGTAAATAAATAAAAAGGATACAGCTAGTTCAATTAGACAATGTACGAGGCTTTAAAGACGCAGCAGGTAAATTAGGTGTTTTTAAAGTGGACGTATTTCTGGTCGCAGGTTACTTGGACGAGAAATATATCGCAAATGTACTAGCTAGAACTGCTATAAACATGTCATTACCCCCCATGAAATGTATTTTTTTTTTAAAGCAATTATGTTGCGTTATAAAACAGCCACGGTTTTTACCTGAGCCCCCAAACAGTAAACCACATTAAACACTGGTTTCAAGTACAAAACGTGTCAACTATCAGATGAAGAACGTAAAAGAATTAAGTCCGTCGGTGGAGAAATGTCACTCACAGATAAGAAACTGTCCGTCCGGAGCGACTTCAGCTCAGTTCATGTCCTCTTCATCTTCTGCTGCTCCTCTGCTGCCAGGACTGTCCTGCCATCCGCACGAGCGCGCGCTGACGTCACGAGCCCAGGCATCCCCATTGAAGTGGGGAGAGACTTTTAAAGCGTGACCTTACCTTTCACGCGCCTGTGCACGTTCAACTAACTCATACCTTTGAGCACAAACTGCACTGACGACCCTAACAGGGCGACTTGCTTAAAAATGTTTTACAGCATAAATCTAGATTCTGACTAGTAAAATCAAAAAACAAAGGTGAAAGTCAAATTTCAAGCTATTTATATCCCAAAGTTCAAGAAGTGCACGCAGATACGATAAAATTCATTGGTTGGAATTTGAAAAAAGTATTTTATTTTTCTCCCACTAAGAACAAAAAACAATTAACAGCCCAGTGAAAACTCATGTATTCCCTTATAAATTTCTTGATTCATTTTTTTTTGTCTCATTTAAATCAGGTTAACAATTAGCTTCCATTACCAAGAACACCCGAGTAAACAAAATTTTTAGAACCAACCTAGCCTATTGTGAAAACACAGTTGCCCTTTGTGTTAAATCATCAATTGTTTGTGATTAAACATAAGTTCAGTTCAGTTTCCAAGAACTCTAGATCTGTGGGACTGATTATAATCTGCCTGAGAAATCCCTCTTCGAACCTGTCTGACAACATGAAATGAGAAAGGAGCATATCTATTTAAAGAAACTGAAGACCTCATGAGAAAAGTCGCTCAGTTCTACCTGGAAAAGATTACAAGTCAATTTTTATGGCTTAGGGATGGCAGTGTACCAAATATAAAAAAGACGTACAATTGGTCGTCATAAGACTGGCCAGGTTTCCAGGTTTTTGTCCATTTTTATGACAAAAATTGAGCATTTTGAAAAGTGTGTTTCAACCTAAATATGGCTTGAAATTAACATAGATCCTTAGAAAAACAATATCATCCCGACAACTCAAAGATGGTGGCAGAAGTGTGACGGTCTGGGGCTGCTACAACAAGAATTAATGCCATTTCTGTTTTATTTTGGCCTGCACTGTTCATTAAAAAAAACAAAAAACAAAAAAAAACATTAAAAAAACAAACCATGTCAAAACCATATGAGCATAAGGGCTTTAGTAATTAGTACAAAACCACTTTGATCCAAGGGTTGAGAGTAACATTTTCTAATTATGGTATTGGAGCTGGCATGGCATTTCTTGGACATCCAGATCCTGACAGACCAGGGAAAAGTAAATGTGAAGAACGTCTGACAGAGGTCCCCATTCTGAAGTCATTCCTCCTGCAGAGCTTCCCTCATGTCCTGATGGCTGTTTTTGACTTGTAAGGTGGATTTTTGGGTTGGACCCAAGGGAATTCTAGAAACCTATTCCACACCTCAGGAAAGGAGAAGCCAGACCATACAAGGGCGTGTTCAGTTTAGTCTGCTGACAAAGACAGGCGAAGTTATCAAGAGGTGAAAGAAGCACTTTCATGACCTCCTTAATCCTCCTGAATGTCTTTTGTGGATTTGGATCAGGCTTACACCCATTTCCCCTTAGGCATTTTGTGGGGGTTGTTACAGGAGTATGGGCTTTTCACACCTTGAGTAGCCAAAGCAAGAGTTGTGTCTACATTTTCAGCTGAACATCTCAACCATGGACCCTGTGTTGGTTGTTGAGCTATCATCACAGATCCTGGTGTTCATGAGCAAGATCTCAATGCATGGCGATAGATGGAACAGTGTCTGGTTTGGGAATATTAGGGCAGTTCTTTAAACATGATGCATTTCCCCTGGTGTCTTCAAGGCATGACCTTAAATGTGTAGTGGAGTGGTTCAAAGTTGAGTCAAGTGGGCAGGATGAGAGTCAGCTCAACTGGAAGAATGTAAATTGTCCCCTTGGTGTTGAGGGTCAATCTTTACCTCAAAATGAAAAGTTAAAATTGTTCTCAAGTGATGATAGGAAGGAGCAGGAGATTTATAGATGTATTGGAGTCTCATTTGAAGCAATAACCGTGACTCTTGATTTACCAGTTTGTCTACATTCTTGGCCTTAAGTATGGTCATAAGGTATGGATCATGACTCAAAGGTCTAAGATGGACTCAGCCTAATAAACTGAGGAGCTCCATTATCCAGGAGAACATCAAAGCAGAGCTGCTGCTCCTCCGCATCGAAAGGCGCCTCTTGAGGTGGTTCAGCCCTTTGATTGGGATGCTTTCCAGACATTACTCCTTTGTAGTACATCCCACAGAGAACCGGCCCCACGGCAAACCCAGAACTGATCAGAGGGGCTAAACTTCTCCTTCTGCAGTGGAACTCTTGGATGCCCCTACAGCTGTGGCTAGACATCACCCTGGAACTGCTTCCTCTGTCTACCACATCTCACATGCAAAATTAAGATCCATTAAGCCTCCAAATGGTAAGTACAGTAAGATCTGTACAAATACCTGAGCACATACAGAGTTTCCTGCCCCATTTCCTCATCATGCAGTTAGAAGCTGCTGTCCACATTTTTGTCAAATTTATGGTCGTCTGGTTTGCCCAGCCGACCTCTTTCTTGACCTATGGCTCACCCTACAAAAAGTCTGACAAACACCTTAGATGATGCTCTCTTTTTGATCTTGTTCAAAAGAGCAAAAACAACCAGAGAGAAATAATTACAAGCCACATTCTGCTATTTTTCTTAAAAAAAAAAAAAAATTAAAAATAAACTAAGCTCCAAGCTCTGCAGTTAGATAAACATTCACAAGTGCCGTTTATTTTGTCAGAAACCATGAACTTGGGAGAAAAAACAACTCAGTTCTGTGATGTTACAGGAAATTAAAACTAAAAATGTTCTGGGAACATTTTTTAACACAAATTCTTATCACAATCCATTTATTAATTCCTAAATCACTTCATTTACAGCCCAAAACGAGGAGCTGACATGCTCATAGTTAAAAGGACATATGCTCTGAATTGCCTCCCACAACAAAGAAACACTCATCCTCTCCACAAACAAGCATTCTTGACATTCTTGGGAAACTCAGAGGCAGGCGAACCTGAGTTTTAGGATCCCTGAGCATGCCCAGTTCTGTTGCATTACGACCACAATTTAAAGAGGACAACCAGGTAAAAGCAGAAATCCCATCTGAACCAAGATCACTTTCCTTTCTGGTCATGATGACGTTCCTTTATTTTTCTTTACCCAACAGTCACTATTTTTACTACCAATCCGCCATGTTATCATGTTATTAGATGACAACGTACACAGCTTTAACTTGACTTGCATCACATTACATGTCCATCAAAAAAATATGGTATGATTGTGAAGTGAAAGAGAAATCATATAAGACTTTCACATTGAACTTGAGTCTGTACTTAACTAGACACATCTACACAGTATGATACTGCCACTGCCGTGTTTCATTGTAGGGAGGATGCGTTCAGACTGATGTTCACTGTGGACCAGGCATGACGTTCTGCTTAACCAGAGAATCTTGATTCAGTTACATGGCTTTCAACAAACTGCAAATAGGAATTCAACTTTTGCACTCAAAAGTAGCTCCTATAATGAGCTCAGGTGTTCCACTAGATGTTTGCTAATTGCTGCTGGCTAGTCTGAAGGAGCTGAGTGGAGGAGTTATGGGAGAGGGATGCTCTGTGAGATGGAAGCTCAGAAGATTGAAAACTACAGCTCTGAGGAGGAGCTTCATCCTCGAAGGTGGGGCTATGTCCCACCAAGCGTTCTGCACAGCTGAAAGGTTGCCATGGGAGTTTCAAGGATTTCTCAAATGTCAATGAAAGAATCAATGTAACACTCCAGGTATGTTTTTCTTTAACAAACAACATTATAGCATAATGTAAAGCTCAAAAATGTCGATTTTACATAATACTGCCCCTTTAAACGTTGCAAAAAGAATTATTTTCTTTTTCTGAATCTTAAGCAAAGAACATTTCCTGAAGCAGCTTGGAGTGTGTGAACTAAACGCTCCCGACTTCAGGTTCACGTCGAGCATTCAATTTGCATAATTATTTCATTTTCAAATCAAATCTCGCATCATTTAAGGCGGCGCAGTCAATGGCCAACACAAAACTCCTTACATTTCCAGACCACTCCCTGTTTGTTATTGACTGCAGCCCCCCCACGCTCAGGCGCTGTGTCGGCCCCCTTCCCCTCCCTGTGTGTCCCTAAAGCCATTATCTCTCTGTGTGTTTGAAGAGACAGGACCCAGCCCTCTTCCCCAAAAACCCCCAGATAAAAAGACTCTTAGCCTGGGGCCCTAAATACCAGCAGCCCATGTGAACTGCCGGGTGGCTGAGGCTTCGGAGGGGTGTAATTTCAGCGACAGCCAAGCTGCATTCAGCGCCCCCGAGAGGTTAGACAAGCCGCGACCTGGAGCCCTGAGAGACAACACGAAAAAGAATGAGTCTGCATGTGTGTGTTTGATCGAGGAGACAAGGAGCTGATTGTGTCGGTATGAGCAATGGCACGCTGTCATTAGCAGAGACTTCTCTCAGAAAAGGACCGTTAGTCACAAAAAGGGAGAGAGAGTGTGAGAGATGGTGCGGTTTTGGTGTCACTGTAGTGATTAGAGAGGAAGGTTTCAATCAAAGGCCATCAGGAACCAGGAGAGACAGTTTCCAACCTGATTAAAAAGACGGAAGGTGAAATGAACTGTAATAGTCGCTAAGCACTGCAATTTCTCTCCTTTTTCCTAACTCTCAAATGTTCCTTTGGAACCAACTAAAAACACAAAAAAATGCCAAACTAGGGGGTACGGATTTGATCACCACTGTGTGGAAAAAAAAAAGTCTCTCATCACGTGCCAAGTAAAACAGCCTTCAAACGTTTATCTGAGCAGAAATAGCGCAGGATTTAAGTTGACATTCCTGGAGGAGATGTTTACATCAGGACTAAAATAGCAGCTCCTATCCAGGAGTAGATCCTTCCTGTTCCAAACAGACAGAGTACCTGCAGCTTCCTGTCCGCTTCCAGCTGATGCCTCCATCCAGGAAATGAAAAGGAAGAGTAGCACAGCTGAAGCAGAAGCAGTTCATCCCGTTAACAATTACCGCAGTCTAAAAATATTGACTTTTCTTATTTCTATGTTCTGCCGTATTCCAAAGTGGATTCAGTTTATTGTTCCCTCAGATTTGTACACATGGAAATCTTTTGCACGTTTTAGGGTGTTTTCACCCCCGATAATCCAGTAGACTCGATTTGATTGGGGATCAAAGTTGCAACATGTTAGGTTTTCTGTTGCAGTTTCGCCCATTTTCCTAATTGGTGCAGTTTGCTTTCACACTGCACTATGTCAAACAATCCAAACTAATTGAAAAACCTGTTTCCCTGTTCGCCTGTGGCGGTGCTGCACCAAGAGCTAATGAAGAAAACACCAAAACCTCCGAAGACGACGCCGAGTGCAAATTCCTCTTTCAGAAAATGTGAACAAAAATGGAGTAGCATCAGATTTTAGCGGCTGTAGGATTTCTCTTTTGCATAAGACCATGAGCCATTTCTCCCTCTACTGCTAGACATGTTTGTTTTGGTTGTATTTACCCAGAATGCTCAGGGCTATAATGAACTTTTTGCTGGGCATTCTGGTCCGCATCGCACCAGAGTTCACTTCAACTAAACTCTGGTCTGCGTTTGTAGGCAGACCAGAGTTTGCTTTCTTTGGTCTGCATCAGAGTCCGATTACTTGTTCACACCTCCCCAAACCAACCTGACTTTCTAGGCAGAGTTTGAATAATGTAGACGAAACGGGGCCAGTGTGGTCTGAACCAACGTGTAGGAAACCATCTCGAGAACTATAAACACATCACAAGTGAGTATACATTCGCATCCACTTGGCATTGAACTCAATCGGATCCAGTTTCTCCACTGTTCCCCTGGATAGATTTGAGGTCCATCCAGAAGGTCAAACATTGTGTTTTGGGGGGGCGTGGCCTTTTTCCATTTTCCGACAGCAGGTATACAGGAAATGGGGTAAAGATAAAGACAAAGGTACCAGGTAGGGAGAGAACCTTGGATGATTCGACGAGAACCATCTTCTCCGCAGCTTTACCCACTATGCCATGAAACATAAAGAAAGTCAACCATTGATAATGCATTACACCAAGCAGGACTTTATGGTAGAGAGGCCAAGCGGAGATGGCTGCCCATTTGAACTTTACAGAAATACACTGAGAAAAACTAAATCATGTGATCTAATGACATCAACATGGCACTGGCTCATCATGTGCTTGAAACTATCCTTGCGAATTACGGTGGTGTACCCATCATGCTGTAAAGAACTTTTTAACAGGAAGTTGTCAACCAGTTCACATAACAGCTAACATGACAGTAGCTAAATGTAGCTTAAATTAAAACTGTTCCAAATGCGTCTGGAAGCTGGACTAAGGCTGATCCTCATCTCTCAACACAACAATGATCGGAAGAAGCAACAACAGCAATACAATGAGCTCTGGAGCAGCACTACCAATATGCAGTCAACCAACATGGAGGTCGCTGCATCCATACTTCTCACTCTCCTGCTAATGTGTCCAGGCTGTGCAGGTAGGTGCAGCGATGTCCTCTTCAGCTATTTGATATTCACTAGAACTGCAGAGGTCGCCAGGTAATAATATTCTGTGTTACGTCTGACCAAACAAAAACCCGTCTATTCTGGTAGGTTACTGCATGGTGAGGAGGATAGTTAGTGACCAGAGAGGAGTGTGTTTTGTGTTTGTCTACTCCTTTTAGAAGGAGGGTGGACTCTTCTGCTCCTCTGTGTAGGAGAGACCTTAATGACGGTTACTCCACTGAGAAGGAGGTTTGGTTTGGACATCTCTTATTTTCTAGGAGTATTTTTGGTTCCAAATTTACTCTAGATTGGGAAATAAAGGTTTGTAAGTTACTATTCTGTCCATATTTACTTATTGCTATTGATTTGCTACATCCTGTCCGTTGCCTTTTCACTCAGGAATTCCAGCAAGAACTAAAAGTGCTGAGGTTAGCTTTGACCCTCGTTTTTGTGGTGTCACTCAAGACCATTTACCAATAACTTATACCTTAAAGATGTTTTAATCTTTGAAGTATTGTCTCAGAAAACTGAAGCAAGAAGTGTTTACCCTACATCTGGTGATTCTACCAGCATCTTAAATCGTATCATGGATTGTGTTGCCTGCATCTTTGGGTTGCCTTGATTTCACAGATATCTGCTACATTTTCTTTCAGCAAGATCCATCTTAAAGTTTGAACTGTTTTCTTAGATTTTGCTTCGTTCACCTTAGAAAAATGCGAAGGTTGTAAAACTAATCAGGGATTGAAAAAAGTGACCATGTAGCACAAAAAAAGAGAGTGAAAACCATCTGTTGTACAAAGAAGATGAAGGTTCAAAGTTCAGATTAAAAGTGAAGGAAAAGATAAAAACCATCAGGTCGAGTTTCAGACAAGAGGAAAAAACTGCTGCTTTACCGTCAGTTTCCAATTATGAGAACATTTCTAACAAATCTGCATCAATTTTACAAGCAGAGATCTGCTAGAACTGGGGATAATTCCTCCAGAAATGCTCTGATTTTGTGTTCAGACGGCTGCATCCTTGGTTCCATTTCTGTTTAACTTGCTGCTGGTTCACCTGAATTTCTCTGCTGTGGGACAATGAATGGCGTTTCTCTTCTGTTCTCGTCTCAACAGACTGAAATTAACCTCCACAGTCTCGTCTGAATCCATTTCCATATCGACTGCGCGGTTCAGACCGGGTTACACTTCCAAAGGGTGTCCTTCACACACAATGTAATGAGAAGAGAAGAGTTCAAGCATTCTGCGCGGATGAAGATGCCTTTAAAAGATTTCAGAGCGCTCACAGAGGGATTAGGCCCCCGGGGGCCGCCGAAATGCAAAACGACCCTCGGTGCTTCAGGTCTTTTAATCTTTCACCTTTTAAATGGAAAACAGCCCTCCCCAATTGTGCATTATTATTAGACATATGATCCAAATATTCAATGCAGGCACATCGAAGCAGCAACATTCAAGAAATTTACACGATTGATATTGTGTTTTTAAATTCTTTATTTAAACTTTGGATATACAAAGGTCTTTTTTTTGTGAACATTGGATTAAAAACGAACATCAAATCCACTCAAAAGTCAAGAAATAAATTTTGAATACTTAAACACAGCAATGCCTTTTCTTTTTTTTTTTTTTACTGATTGGTCATAGAAAACTAAAAACGGTGACCTAAACGCAGAGGAAATGAAATCATGTCGCCGTTGTCGATAGAAACGCATGCAGACGCGAACAGGGTGGCTGTAATAAATATTGTACAGTGTCTGACATCAGCATCTCAGCGGCGCGGCCGTCCCCTCATGCATTTTTAAACGCCTTGAATTTATATTCATTGTTATCAAAACCAACACTGTATAATATTGCACGAGCCCAAAATTCATAATTCATGGGATGAGAAAGGGTCTGGATGTGGCGGCGGGAGGGGCCGCGGATGCTGATGATTTGGCAGGTTGCGTCGGGTCCGGCGAAAGCGTAACAATCGGCTCTAATTTGGTTTCTTTTATAGCTGAACTAGAAGGAATAATGATGGACCCAAAATAAACAGTAAATCAAGGCAGCAAACGTCAACATCCATCGCTGGGAAGCCGAATGATAACAACGAAACGTAAAGGCCTCCCTCAGTCTTCCTAGATGAGGGCCAATTGACGGTCCGCATCTTAACACTCAATACACAAGATTATTTTTGTTAGTTTCCAATAGTACAAAAAGAAACACAAACAAAGTGCCATAAAAAGTGAAACAACCAGGAAACAGTGAAGAGAGTGAGGAGAAGCATTTAAGGTACATGTGGAGGAAAGTGCCTTTAACCTGAAATTACATCCATCAGTCTTTTTCCCTTCACCCACAGTCTTTAGGCTCTGAATTTGATAACTGATTAAATAGCTTTTGAATTGAAGAAGAAAAAGAAAGGGAATCTGATGGTGTTCAACCAGACTGACATGGAGTGGAGGAAATGATAACACTTTAAAAACCGCATCAGTAGGACGGAGCATCAGGGACACGCCAAGAAAATGAAATACAAAAAAAAAATGAGAACAAAGTCGTAAAATCACAAGAAGTCATGCAAGGAAAAAGTTAAAGTAACAAAGTCGTAGTATTACAAATTTATTCTCGAGATGTTACGACTTCTCGGAATATTTCGATTCATGATTACGACTTTGTGATATTTGGATTTCTTGTGCTACGACTTACCGCGTCGTTTCCACTTTAATATCTTTTTGTTTTCCTTCGCATGGCCCTGATATGTTGTCATACACCAAATATTTTATTTATTTAGGCAGCATGGGAAAAGAAAAAGGAACTGATAGAGCAGACTTGGGAAAAACAGAAAGTATTGGTCAGAAATGACATGGCTGATGCATTAGTTTGAAAATTGCTCTGATTGAAAGTTGTTGTGCATTTTAGTAAGTTTATGGACCTGCAGTCATTATCCTGCCTTAGGTTCCAGTAGCTGACCAGTGCGGGTGTTTGTTTCGTCTCTGGAACTGACCGTGATGCTTTAGTAACCAATCACAGCCAACGACGACGGGAACTCAGTGTTCCTCTTTTGTTAAGAGCGTCGACATCACTTTAGGTTTCACCAACTTTCCTCAAACCCACAAATATGGCATCTTGAGAATAAACTACAGTAAGTCAAGCAGCCAGATTTTACAAATACTTTCAGACATATGCAGAATTTTGTGGTTTTTTTTATTTTTTATGCTTCCTGAGGAATTAATAAATACAGAGTTTACTCTCTGGATTTCAAACCTTAAAACAAGGGAGAAAGAGGAACATAAACTGATCTCACTTTAGATTTTTCACCAATATAAAACTCTTATAAACACTATTTAATTTACTTAACAGAATCACAGCAAACATGTTCATAAGCCTGTTAGGTTTCTAGCTAAAATACTTTTCTTTTCTTTTTTTTAGGATGAAACTACGATATATGTACACCTCAAAGCGTCATCTAGAGATAATCTACATACGGACTAGAAGGGACAGTGAGTGTTGGACTGAAGGTCGGGTTATGTACATCACCAGCTGTGGGTCTCTGAGGTTTGCTGTTCCAGGTAGAGCTGATCCAGGATCAGAGTTCAAGCAGCACCGACTGAGTCGCCCTGACTTCTGACACAAGAAGGAGGAAATTAACACTTTTATTTCATAAAACACAGGGGGATAAGAGCGGACCTTGCTCTGCTTCTTGAAGCGATTTGATTCAAAACAGGAAAAACAAAATAAAATAAAAAAATAGGCAAGTTTAGCTGAATCGAGATTCTGCTCACAGTGGTTAGGGGTAACGACTCCCACCTCTGACCAGCCAGGCTTTTGGTGGGGTGCTACGCTATTGTTTGCTGCCCCCTAGAGCTGAGAGCAAGGCAGTGCAGGTATGGCTCAGGAGGAAAGAACAGAGGATTAGGGCAGGGTGGGGCGTGTGATGTGGACGTAGAGCAGAGGCCGTGCTACTCGTCACAGCCCAGCAGCTCCATCCGAAGGGTGATGCGCTCGTGCCACTCCCAGGGCAGGACGCGGACGTAGCGGCTGTAGAAAGGCGGCTCGAAGATGTTCTTCTTGTGAACGTTGTTGTCGCTGTTGCCGGTAAAGATCTGGGCAGACAAAAGCAGCGCAGCACAGCGTCTCTTCAGCAAAGTTTTAAAGTGGTTTTAGTTGTAATGCAGAACTGGGATTTCACTGGGAGAGCTACGTTTAGAGCTGGTATGTGCAGAACGACGCGTCACGACCAAACAACTGAATCTAGAGGGATTTTACGTAACAGACTGGTGCAAAGTGTTTAACTTCATCCGTATAGATTGTATTCAGCCTCCTGGTCTTTTAGATGACGTCTCAAAGTTTCGCACCTCTAGAGACTGAAATGTTGTTTATTCCTCTCTAAAATTACTGACAATCTGATATTAATATCTGCATCGGTCTGATGTTGAAAAAATTTTTTGCATTGGGTCTTAGTGACAATGTGCCCAATCCATACGGACAGATCTATTCAGTCAAATTCTATGTTTTGTGCTCAATTGCTTTATTATTTATTTTACTTTATATTTAGAATTTCTAATTGCACTTTCTGTGCCATTTGATAGAAGGTTGTTGCAGTTTAATTTTTACATGTTTGACCAAATATATGTCAAAAAAAAAAATAGAGCCAAAGTAGTCAACCTATTGTTTTTGTCAGTTTCTTTGTTTTTTAATTTACATTGGATGTTCTTCTCATAATTGCACCGACTGAATAAATTAAAGTTGTTTTTGTACGTTTGACCAAACTTGTGAAGCCATCAGTGTATTTAAGTGAGCTGTACTGGAGCAGAGTTATCAAACACGTGTTTAATTCACTACATTTATGTCTTTGTTCAGATGAAAAAGAAATATTTTAAGTCAATTCAGCGCAGTTTTTCTGTATCGGCCGATTCTAAACCACAGATATCGTATTTAAATATTTACATGCATGTAAATAATAGTAAACAGCAATGTAGCAGGATTTATTTTTGCATTTCTTGGATAACCTCATCTAATTATAAACAATCCAGCAACCAGCAGAGTAAAAAATAAACTCTTTCATATACAGGGCGGCGTTTGAAGGGTTTGAAGTAAAAGTAAAAATGAGACGATGTACAAATTTTTCCTGTGATATTGACTTGACCTGATTTCTTTTGTCTTTTTAACATCCCTCCCAGTCATATTCCTCATAATTCTGCACAATACATTTGTATTAATCGGTTTTATTTTAACGTTTTTAACGTGTGATGAAAAAACTCCTGCTGAAGCATTTTAGGTCTTCACTTCATTTTCAACCAGCACATTTACGTTCTTCTTATTTTTTTTTTTTAACTGGGGCTCAACCCGTCCTGTTGGACCAACCTTGTCTTTGCGCGTGGTTTTGTCCTGCAGTACAGTCCAGGACCATCCGTCATTACTGTGGGCTATTTTGAACGACGAAACAAACTGGATAGAGCCGAAGTCTTTTGCTCCCTGAGTGACGATTCCTGTTATCCTCTTGGGAGACAACAGGTCCACCTAAACTCACACAAACAAAAAGACTACCTTACAAACCAGAATATCAGATTAACAAACCAAAATGTGTCTCCGGCGCGTCGCCTCCCACCTGCAGCCACTCAGACCGGCTGTTGATGGCGGGGATCCAGGCGTTGGTCTTGCCCTGCTTGTCCAGCCGGGCGTAGTGTGGCAGCCAGGTGAAGGCGTCCATGCCCCAGGTGCGGAAGGTGCTGGAGGCCGTGATCTGACGGTCCAGCACCAGGCGAGACTTCATGCCCATGGGCTCCGAACAACCTGGAGTGTTTGAATACACTGCGGAGGTGAGACCAGGAAGAGAAGAGAAGGAAGAGGAAGAGAGGGGAGCAGCAGGAGGAGGGAGAAGCAGCTCAGGCCGGTCGGGGAGGTGGAGCGGCAGACATCAAAGTGACGATAAGGGAGGATGAGAGCAGGAGGGGCTTTGAATTAACAAAGTGAACAAACACACGCGACATGAAACAATCAGACTTTAGTGCACAGTTAGTAACATTTGTAAAGGTTTGATCTGCCTGTACCAAAAGGTTTCAAAATATTTATTTCTATCCATCCTTCTGTGAGAGAAGCTGCTGTGAAACTGAGTTTTAGTGATTTAACTCCTCTCAACTCCCCCATTTTAACACTTAGGACCTTAAAGATCAAACCGTTCCCAATGGAAAAAGTCTGGTTATTTATCTCTGCTGCCATCTAGTGGTTAAATATGTAGTTTCATAAAGAAAAGAAATTTGAATCTCAACCAAGACGCTCTGACTGAACCAGTATAACAGCTCAATTCACTTGTTTTAAGATGCGTTCACTGAAAAAAATAAAAATAAAAAAAATCAGATTTTTGAGTTTCCAGTCACCAACTTCTTGGTGCATCTCTAAGTAGAAGGAAACTCAAAGCTTTCTAGAGCACATTTTTAATGCTAATGGGTTTGTCAAACAGCTAATTACAGGGTTTGTTTCTATTTCCCTTGATGCCATTTTACATTCTACAGCAGGAACAAGGTAAACTTAACTCAAATATAACAAAATGTATTTTTAAAGATGCGTCTACTCCTCAAAAAATGTTCTTGCTAGGTTTTCTTGCATTCAGCAAATATAAATAATTTTGGTAATTATAACTGACCTAAAACAAGAAAAGTTTAGGCTGATTTAACTTCAGACAGTGATGAAAGAAATTTGTCTATTTTTATCAGGTTTACGAGAATATGTGGTTTCAGCTGTAAAATAAACACTTTCCAAATTTAGGCTTTTAATCAAACGTTTATATTGAACTTCATTATAAAATTGCGCAGTTTCGGTAGCAAGCACTTTCAAGGATTTTATATTGAAATCAAGCACTTTCCAAACCTTGAAAACAGCTAAATGAAATTCAAACATTTTCAAGCCCCTGTACGAAACCTGAAATTAGGCTGTTTCACAATTATTTAGCTATTAAACTTTTCCATTATTGTATTAAAGAAACTGAAGCATAACTTTACGAGGTAAATCTAAAAGACATCAAGGGAACGAGAAACTGCTTTGAAACAAAATGATTTTTAACAATGCAAGACAGACTGTTTAAAATAAAAACAAAGCTTCTGTTGTGAAACTATGTGAGTTGATGCCGGGGGAAACGTAAGAGGGAAGAGACGACGATGTGACGAGTGAGACGACTGTGAAAACAAAAACATGGAGCAGTGCAGAAGCCCAGCGAGTTCAGAGGAAGCGTGTGGTGAGAAGACATTTGCTGCAGCTCAGAGAAGACTTGAAAGAACCAAAATAAATAGACCAAAATAATCTGTGTTGAACATATTCAGACTTTTTGCACATTTGCTGCTCATCTTTAGACACATGGAGCCGAGTTTGTTCCCCGCAGGGTAGAAAACCTTTGAAATACATTCAGTTTCTGAGGAAATGGGAGCTAATTGCTAGCAGATATAAAGATTTCTTCTCGCCAACTGGATTCAGTGAATATAAAGTTAGTTTCAATGGTTAGTGAGAATGTGGACACTGGGTGTGTGTGTGTGTGTGTGTGTGTGTGTGTGTGTGTGTGTGTGTGTGTACCGTTGAGTTCACAGCCCACCAGCTCCATGCGCAGGGTGCAGGCCTTGCGACACACAACAGGGATGATGCGGATGTACTGTGCGATAATCGGGGGGTCGAACAGGTTGGTCTTGGTGCCGTCGTTGTCCACGTTCCCCGCAAAAATCTGGGAACGAGGAAGGCGATGAGAAACCTTTAGTTGACCCGCCACGCTTTATTCTTAAAACTGCTGAAGCTCGGTCAGACTGGACGGAGCGCATCTGCAAACAATCATTTTCAACTTTAAATTTACAGTAGGCCTGAGAGTTAACTATTAACTTTTGGGGCTTTTTAGACTGTTTTCAAACCATTATGACAATGTAAGGCCTGCATCGCGACAGACATGTACCAAAGAAACCTGTACATTTTATGGAGTAGTAAGCTTTTGTGCACAGAATGCATCGTACAGTGGTGAAGATGAACGTTATCCAGCTAACTGGTAATAGATTTGCACTTACCTATGATGGATGCAAAAAAGCTAGCTAACTACAAAGGGTTTATTGGCAGCTAGTTAGCGGTAGCCTCAATTCAGAGGGCAATTATGATGTCAAACGTTTGCTTGACAGAAATGTCACCCAAGAAAATCTACATAGAATAGATGAGATTAAATTTAAGACACGTGATTAACATTTACAAGACCAACTTACATTTTTAAAATGAATTTAAGACATTTATTAAGGCTGTAGTTTTAGATACATGAATTAAAGACTTTTTTAAATGAGAGGGCGGCCGTAGCATCTCCCAGTCAGAATAAAGTGCTCAGGTGAACTTTATTTTGGGGTATCAGACGAAAAAGGGTCTGATTACAAATTCATGCCACACTTTTTAGATCTTTATTAGTAAAAACTTTTGAATTCAAATTCAAAATTTGTTTGATCCAAAGCAGAAATTAAATTATTTTAAATATTCGAATAAAATTAGAACATTTAACATTTTTTCCACTCCACTATTATGCTCTACCTTGTAGGTATTAAAACGCAATAAAATAGAATAATGTTTGTGGCTGTAGCGATACCATTTATATATTTTCAACTTTTCTTATTCCAAAATAATTCTAATTCATAAAGAATTGCAAAACAGTTGTAAATAAATCAGACTGCCTCTTTCCTAAAATCTTTCCTTTTCCTTTAACTGATCTGATTCATGCTGATCAGTTTGAAACCTCCTTAAAGTCAGCGGCGCTACGTCTCCTCCCTCTCGTCCTCACCTGGTCCTTTCTCTGTCCTTCGGTCCTGTACATGGTGAACGTCCTGCCGTCCTGACTGGACGCCACTTTGAAGGCCTTGATGAATTCTTGCGTGCCGATGCGACTGGCACCCTGAGTCACGACGCCCGTGAAACGCATCGTCCTGTGCATGTTGATCTACAAACAGGTGACAGGATTTTATTTTCATAGCAGGTCGAGTCAGGTTGACAGTTAGCGCTTAAAAGGTCAAGACAAAATGGAATTAAACAAACCGTCTTTCCAGTGTTTAACAAGTCATGAATAGAAAACCTTGAATTGATTCCGCAATTGTAGTTCATCTTTCATCAGTATGGATCCAAGCTGCTCATGTTGCACTGAAATGCATGACTGTGCTGACCTGTATCCAGGGGTTCTTGTCATGAGGAGCGGCGCTCCACGCGTTGACCAGTCCCTTGTTGTGGAGGCGGGCCAGCTCTGTGCCCCAGCGCTGCAGGCCCAGCATGGTGTAGCGGATCGATGAGGCTGTGATCTGGGACTCGGCGATGCCCCCGCCCTCCATGCCGAGGAGAGAAATACAGCCTGAGGAAGAGAGACGTGTGAACGCCGAGCCTCGAAATAGGGCGGGGCGGTGAAGCAAATTCTTGGTTTTTGATTTCATTTTTGGAGAATTTAGATTTAGTGATGTCAGCACGGCCAGCATCTTGTTTGACCAGAGTGTCTGTTTATCTGGACTTTGATTGTTAGGACCAGGATACAAATGGTTTTTGTTGGTGTTGTTAGCAGAATAATGTCACAGTATTACAAGAATAAAGTTGCAATATTAGGAGAGTGAAGCAGTGATTTTATGAGAACTCCAAAACCAAAACACAAAAAATTAAACTGAGTCAAGATGAACATTTTTTGAATTTATATTTTGATGAAAGTTTTACAGAAATTCTTCATCTTTTAACGCATCAGCACCAAATTATTACCACTAGTGGGACTTTAAAACAACCAAATCTATTTCAAGGAAATAATTAATCAAATCTTTTCACCTTTTAAAACCACTTTCTCTTAATTTTAAGAGTTTTTCTGTTAAAACAGTGATTTTATCCTGCTAATATAACGACCATATCCTCATAATTAAACAAAAGTGCTTTTTCATACAACTCACAGTAGGTATGATTTAAATAAAAGCCACATTTGAAAATATGTCATTTTGTTTTTAGAAAAATTGAGGAAAAAAAACAAAAAAACAAACTAAAATTGGAAACATTATGAAATAAAAAAAACTTTTAAAGCCTTGCCTCAAACATTCAACACTGATTAAGTCAAATTTCTCCTAAACCACAAAATAATCAAATTATTAAATCTGAATTTATGCCACATATTTAAAAAGCATTTACTCTGGATGCTGCAGTAAAAGAAAACTAATGCATGGATGGTTTAATGTATGGCTATAAACTTGCAGCTCTTTAAAAGCCCATAAACTCATTCAGGACACACAGCACTGAATCAGCGGAGCTGAATAAAAAGTATTGATCTCTCATTTAGAGCGAGCCATTTCTATTCTACATATCGATCATCCTGAAGCTCCGCTCTCGGCCATCTTCCCAACTCAATCATCTTCGGTTTAGTCTTTCACTTCTCTATTACACTCCTTCCATTAAGTCATCGATCACTCGCCCGAGCACTTCTGCTGTCATTTTGTAAGACGATGGCGGTGCGAGTCGGTTACACTCACGCAGTTGGCAATGTTTGCCCACATATGGAGAGGGGCAGTGGCATTTGAAGTCTCCGTCCAAGTCCCGGCAGGTGCCACCGTTCTCGCACGGGTGGCCGGCGCAGTCGTTTACGTCTGCGGAGAGATGAATCACTTCGTCATTTACTGCAGTCGGGGAGGACGGCCAGCCTCGGTGCGTTTCGTAGAAAACTTAAGAGTTAGAAATGTTAGAGGAAGTTAACGTCATGCTTTCAGCAAAGCTTACAGTGCCCGCTAAAAGTACTCGTGCTTCTTGAACAAGCAAGGTTTGACTGATACATTTCAATGAATTACATTGGGATTTTATGTGGTACTAAAGCACAATTGGGAAGTGAAAGGAAAACAAACATTTGTGAAATGTGAAAATCCATCTTGAATGTGATGTGGCTGCATAAAATCCAGTTTAGGAAAAAAATTCAAACTTTTTTTTTAAACATACAAAAGTTCCACCTGGAACCTTTGCATTCGGGTTTCTGGTACGACCGTATACCTGAAACACAAGTAACATAGGCAACAACAACAACAACAAAAAAGACGAGGCCACTTCTCTTGCTCCACGGGGGTCAATTTTTACTTCCAAATACAATCTGATGGGACGCTGGAAAAGACTGTTAGGCTAACTCCTTTTAGCACAACCTGAGCACATCAGTGAAGCTATCCAAGGTTAACTAGCATCTTAATGCTAAACATGTAGCAGCAGCACAGACGTCCCCAATGCTAAAGGTGGTATCCACAGTCCACATTTCTAAAGAGGGATTTTCGAGTTGAAAACGTTGCTCATTTTGTCAATCTATAGTTTGATGAAATGCAATTAATTGCGATAAAATTACAGACCCCACAGTTAACCCGATTCAGAAGTCCCACAAATGATTTTTAGCCAATATAAATCTGAAAAGTTTTGAGCACATTTTTATTCAGCCCTCTTTTAGTTAAAACCTCAAAATAAAACCATTTGTAGAATGCACAACTCATTGTCTTGTCGAAGGAACCTATACTGGGTTTTATTTAGGGATACAAGAATAAGGGAGGAGAATTTTTAAAAAAGTGTCATTATAAGGATGTACGAACAAACAAAAAATAGAATGAATCTATTGAAGTTTGTGGCTGTTAAAAGGCTAAATGTTAAAACGTTCACTGTGCACGAATAGTTTGGGAAGGCACTGCAGCCGAAGCCAAACCAGGAAGACCACAGCTGCAGAGAAAAGAGGGTTAGCAAGATTATTTCTTCTTTAGTGACTTCATGTAATCTTGTAAAACTGATGTGGCCTGAAAGGTCCAGCTGCACCAAGAGATCATGTGGTTAATTATGTAAGGAAAACTAAAAACAGAATGTATTAAGGGAAAATTTTAGTGCAGTGTACAATGTGCTAATTTTTTCCCTGCAATTCCTTCTATTGGCCCGTGGTGGCGCCCATAAGCACCAATAGTTCTTCCCCCCCAAAAATAATATTCAGATTAGGACAAGTAAAAAAAATCATTTCTCACCCATGCAACCTTCCACAAACTGCTCTGAATACTTTCAACACTTTTTTTAAAAAGCTCAGTTTTAGTGTACAACTAAAACTGAGGGACTTCAGAGGACATTTCAACACACATCTTCCAGCTTCAATCCCTATTGGTTACCGTCGTCGCCGCATAAAACGCACAAGCCAACCAGGGAGACAGATGTAATGTTTCTAACCAGCAAAAACACACACACAGTTTCATCTTACCGCCCACACACTGCCTCTATAAATAGCTCTGTGTCCAAACAGTTATTTTCACCCATCATAGGAGGGATATAGTAATTTTGAACTGTGCAGCCGCACGCTCTGGATAATTAGGCACACTGGTTATTCAGATATGAAGATTGCAGCTTCCTTTGACTAAAACACAGAGGGAATCTTCAAGTTTATGCAGCAACGCTTCATTGATAAAATTCATTTCCAACAATGCACACAATAAAAGAACTGGATAGTTGAAGTCAAATATCAGAATGTCAAACTCCACTTGTAGAGGTTGATTAACTGCCTGTAAAGATGCCAAGTGGCGACGGAAGAATTTTAAAACCTAACACTGCACCATAATTCTGATTGAAAGGCAAACATTGTGAAAAAGCAGTCAAAATGTTTGTTGTCCACTGTGAATGGCATGTGATTTAACAAAAAAAAAAAAAGATATCCCATTAGCCTCAGGTCAAGCAGCGTCCCTCTCAGCTCCTATAGGATTGAGCTACGACTGCATTTCATAAGCTCCTAAATTTAATCCACTAACCTATTTTTTTTTCTCTGTATGAAGTGAAAACCCAATGGTAATCTCAGGAGCCTTGCTTGAAACCTGATCCTGCATAGTGCTTGTGAAGAGGAAAACTAACAAAAAAGAACAGTGTAGCAAACTTAAAAAGGGCCGGATGATGCATTTTCCAGGCACATAGTGCCATTTTTAAGCACAATTATGAAACTGTTACTTTTAGTTCCTGTAAAAACACTGTACATACCAAATATGACGAAAGAAATTTGACTTTGTAATTTCATGTCTTGAAATTGTTCCTTTGTTTCTTAAAGACTCCTGCTCTCGCTGAAACTCCGCCTTCATGAAGTCATCACAACATGACTCCTCTATTAAGCCTTTAACAACGTTTTCACCAGAAGAAGTGGCTGCTACGGCTCAGCAGATGAGCAGTTCCACCAGGTGTTTGCTAATTGCTGCTGGCTAGTCTGAAGGAGCTGAGTGGGGGAGGGCTGCTCTGTGAGGTTGACGATTGGACGCTGCAGTTATTTGTCGTTTCTGTTGTGTTTATTTCGAATACTTGAAATGTCTTCCAGTTGCAGTGTTAGAGTAACTAGAATTTAAAAACTCCACTGATCTCTGAGAATCAGTTCTTGCATTATTATGCTATTACCATTATATTACTTGTCACAAAACAACATTATCGTTTATCGCAATAACTTCTGGGACAATTTATTGCCCAGCAAAATGTATTATAATTTTGTGATTTGTAAAAATGTGGATGCATTTTTTTTTTTTTGTTTGAAAAATAAAAAAAACACAGTTGATACCAAATCCTAACAGACCAAATGGTGTAACAGTGACACCTTTTTGGGGTAAAAATAAGAAATATTGCAGTTCCAGTTGCTGACTACTTAAAGGGCAACAACTTATTAAAGTTCACCTGATGTAGTTTTGCGTTCTCCACGTTAAGAGGGTATTTAACTCAGACAAAATAAACCAGGAAACGCTCATCCCATCTCCATCCGGATCATGATGGGGCAAGAATGCATGCCAACACCCTGTATGTATTCATCAGGGACCACGGAGCCCAGTCTGCCCAAACACACACACACACAACCACATCCTGGGAGGAGTGAAAATTCTCCCCAAATTTACTGAGAGATTAGTACACTCATACACGCTATCTGGCTACTTCCAAAAAGTAAAAATAAGCCCCTGAAGCCGCTCTGAAACTTCTGGCTTCAGAAGACCATAAACAGGAAGAAGGATCCTTCCCTCACTGTTTCCATCCATCTGCTTTGGCTTCAAGTGAACCGCTAGTGGCATCACTCTCTCTTTCTCTCTCTCTCTCTCTCTTTTCCAACACGCTCTTGAATGCACTTCCTTCCCTCTGCCACCCATGGAGGCACTCAGCCTGGTTTGACAGGGCGGTCAGAAATGCCGCAGTCAGACCCGAGTAGCGAGTGTGACACTGTAAAGAGGGCAGACTTAATTCACCTTTCTGCCTCCGCGTTCGCTTTTTTCGCCCGGCAACAGCAGCAGAGCTGACGTTCCCGACATTCATTGTGGACCGCCACTTTCTGTTGGCTGCGTTTGCGTGAGGGATGAACCGTGTGTGTGTGTGTGTGTGTGTGATAAAACAGTCTGTACATGAGATCATAAGTGGTGTGTGGTTTATTCTTGTGGGATGTGCAGCGCGCGCGTGATTAAGCTTTTTCTCTCAGATTTGCTTTCCCTTGATTCGTTTCTAAAAAGGGATGAAAAAATAAATAAAAAAAACATTTGATCTAAAATGCTTTTGAACATATTTTTCCACAGTTGATACCAAATCCTAACAGACCAAACACGGTCACTTCTCGCTCTCTATTCCAGTCCATTTTGAATTTTTGTATGTTTTCTCAGATTTTGTCTTCTTAACTGTGTCATCTAAAATATAACAAAAGAACTGAACAAATTGTTCACACTGAAGGAGCAGAGCCTACAAAAACAAACTGTTCTTTCTGTAATTGGTCGATTAAAGAGCGACTCGTCTCTTGCATTGTCGAAAAGGGATAACACTCGGTACAATAAGAAGTTGAAAATCACTAAATTGCTGACAGCACTTTGTGTTTTTCATACAGTAAAAATATTACTACAACTATAGTAATAGTTATATTAGCAGACGTACGAATAATAAAACTATTTTCAGTTATAAATGGGGGGAAACTAAAACTCACGAGACACAACCTTATTTCACGAGAACAAGTCCAGACGAGATTTTAATATTACTTTGGAGAAAACTTCATAGATCAAATTTATGTTTCAAAAAGGCTTTTATGCTGCATATTTATAGATTTTTGTGACAAATTCAACAAACTTATGCTTCATTTTCTGATTTCTTTTCATCTCTTCAGACTTGAGGACAGTTGTTTCATATACACGGCCTGCCATACTTTATTTCCCAGTTGCTACTGACAGTGGGTTGAGATTGTTACATAGCTTAACGTAGCATTAGACATCCATCCAGTGGTTGTCATAGCAATGCTTTCTGCCTCTTCTTACATTTAAACAACTTGGAGTACTCTGACATTTTTCGTGTCTCGTCTCTCTGTTGCATTTATAGTTCCAACTAGAAACCCAAAATTGAGCCAAACAAATGATGTGAGTGTAGTTCACATTACAGATTCTTCAGGCACAACAGGTGACAGGTTTTACCTCAACAAGAAATATTGTGATGTGTTGATATTGTAAGATCTTGAATGACATCTTACACCCCCAGTTATATATATTTGTTTAAAAATTTTTGCCTCAGTGATTTTTCTACCTATTATATGCTGAGAGTCCCATGCCAACCTGTGACCCCCAACAAAGAGCACTTCCGCTGTCCCTCGCGTCAACAGACGCCGAGCCCTCCCCGACCTCGCAGTCCACACCAGAGTTTCCCCTGACTCAGCACTGCCGCATTAAGTCTTCATATTATTAGAGGGGAAGGTTTCAACCAATTAGTGGAAACGACTTCTCTGCAGAGGCCTGTTAATCCAGCAGTAAATTTGACTTGTGGATGAACAGATTTTAATGAGCTGTGATTTGTGGCTTTTGTGGTTGAGCAAAAGGGCAGACAGACAGTTGGGTTGTATTTAAAAAGTTAAATGAGAGTAATCCAAGTTGTGCTCTAGGGATTCTGGTTTAAAATAGATAACAGGAAGGGACTTAACTGGCTCAGGCGCCAGTATGAGGCGAGAATGGTAAGATAAGAGACCCGTATGGGGCATCTAATGCAGAAATAACTGTCATATTTTAACTCCTCGTCTCGGCTCGCGAACAATTCCTTGTTGTGAGAGATAAAGCTGTACCCGGTGATTATCCCATCTGTGTTTATGTGTGTGTTCTTGGTATTCCACTACTTCTCCATGCGGCCAAGAAAACAAAAGAACATCTAGATTTGAAGAGGGAAAGAGAGACAGCAAGGCAGACACACACACACACACACACACACGCACGCACACAAACATGGCAATCGCATCTCAAGCTGCGTTTCCACCGTTACCTTTTGTAGAGTTTAAATTTGCTCCCTGGACACCTGGGAGGAAAAGACATTCATGATCAAACAGAACAAACTTGAGCCTGTCTGATATAGTGACTGACTCATTTTATTCTTAGTGCACATTTGGTTGCTGTTTTTCAAGTAAACGGCAGCCATCTGTCTGCGTGTACAGCAAATGTTTCCACCGTTCCCTTGTGCTGTTGGGATGACCCTGAGTGAACCAAAGTGGTCTTAGTACTCAAACAAGAGGACAGCCGCCATCTTTCCATTGTTCCACCTGCAGGTCAGGAAACCAGTTAAACTTGCTAGTTATTTTGCTATTAGTAACACAAGTCAATAATGTATTGTTTGCTTCTAAATAGTATCTTCACAAATACAAGCTGTGTAGAACTGTGTGTGTCACTGGTTTACTGCTGTGCAAAATGATAAGTACAAGTAATTCAACATTTACTGCAAGCTTAAATAGGCATGGACAGCTAAGCTGGATTTTTGAAGTGGAGCTGGTGCAGAAGCTGATGTTCAGAGCAGGAATCTCTACATTATGTTTTTGTTTATTAAGAATTGAAAACCTCCAACTTTAATCTACAAATTGAAATGCACAATTACTGTGTAAAGTCACAAATAAACCAGGATCTGTCATAATTGTGAAGAGATCATATTCACATTTTAGAACTTGCTTTTCAGTCAAAATAAGACTGGATTATAGCGAAGTTGAAATACGTCAAAATGATGCAGTTTGCATTAAAAAAGGATTAATAAACAATCATTATAAAATACAGTACAGTGGACCCCTGATATTCATGGGGATTAGTGAATATGTCCCTAAATAGCTGAAACTAACATCCACAGTCTTCCCAATGTCCCAAAAAGTGGGCGCTGCTCTAAATGGGGCGCCATAGCAGCAGCGGAAAAATGATTTCTAGTCAGCATTTTCTGTAACAGCTGTTTGTTAGTGTAAATATGACTAATAACAGAGGAATAATACTGACTACACACCCTTCCTGTTCATCTCCCATACACTAAAGGCTGCAACACCCCTTTAACAACGGCAAGAAAAATAACTGCCTGCTTTCGAACAGCAGCCAATAACTTATCAAGTAGCATTATGCTTTTGTATTTCAGCTTCCCAAACAGCTTTTTCTGTCGATTACTTTAGACGATCTACAAAACAAAAAATCTGTGAATTGGACGACTTTAATTTAGAGTTTAAAAATCTGCAAATTCTGCACTGTGAATAAGCAGGGGTCCACTGTAATTCCATCCAAAACTTTCACAACCAATTTAACAAACCTACAGCAGCACACTGCTGAAAGACAGTTTTTATTATTATAATTTTCTTAAAATCAGACCACAGGAACACAAAACGTCTAGTTTTTATTACCCAAAAACTTCAGAATAAACATTACGTTAATGCTAAAGCTATTTCAAATAGAGCACAGGCTTACTGGTCTGGCAGTGGACTCCTTCATAGCCGGGCTGACATTTGCAGACGTACTCGGTGAAGACGTCACCGCGGCGGCTCTGGCCAGTCGCCTCGCAGACGCCGTCGTTCTGACAGGGGTTGGGGCTACAAGGCCCTTCAGGACAAGAGCAAAGCAAAAAGAACGTGAAAGCAAAGCAAGTCATCATGTGACCGCTCTTTAAAAGTGTTAGGAGCTCATGGTGTTAGGAGAAAGACAAGTCAACCTATAAATGTCATTATTTTATGCGTTCTCTCAAACATCTGGAGGGTGAATGAGGGGCATCAACGTACCTGTCTCAGTCTCATTGCAGGTTTCACCTGAAAAGCCGTCGGGGCAGATGCAAATGAACGGAGACCCTGTGCCGGTCACACAGGTTCCCCCGTTCTTACAAACGTTCACTTTACAGAGGTCACCTGCGAGCAGAGCGAGAGCGACACTAAGAAAAACTTATCTTACAACTATAACAACACTTTACATATCCATATATTCTTCTTTTTAAAGGTAAATGTATGGCCATGACTGCATGGCACAGCATTCATAGTGCCACAAATACTGCAGTAACACTTTATTTGACAGGGTATGAATAAGACTGACATGACACTGTCATAAACATGAATGAGTCTTTATGAATGTCTGTCACTGTTGTCATGAAGTGTCATTATTTACCAAATGACACTTCATGACAACAGTCATAGACATTCATAAGGACTCGTTCATGACAGATGTTATGTCATGTTTATGATTAATAAACCTGACATAATGAGAAAAAAAATTCTCATTTGAAACAAACTTCTTCAGTCATTTATGTCACCAAAACCTCAAAATGGTAGCAGCATTTAATCATATTTTCACATTTGCTGATATTTATTGGTGACCTCGTGTAACAAGTAGAGAAAATAGTAAGAATAACTTTTCCAATAATACTGTCAGTTTTGATTTGTTATTTAACATAAATAAAGCAAATGATTCTCACAATTTATATATATATTTTTTACAATAAATGATAAGCAATACGATAAATGCCTACTCCTAATGTGATATTTCCAGGCCTTGAGTTCTGGACCAGAAAATTATATTTATTGGAGCTTTCAAACTTATAGGTAGAGTGCATTTTTATAGTTTAGGCATAAACTAAAATATATATACATTTAATTTTAAGTTTTGAGATCACATTAAGGAGCAAACAATGACATAAAACTCCACCCTGTTTCTGTTCTGTTGCATTTCATGCTGCTCCATTGTTGGGCTAAATGAGGACCGGCCTGGTACAGGTTGAGTGTGACAGTGTGAACAGCTGAGTAAGCCATCGCCACCCTGTAAACAACAAACACTGGATACTTCCACCAGCAGGCAGCTGCTGCATGACAGGAAGCTGACAACCTGGCAGTCCTCTCTGACGAGGAAAGTCAGCTCACATAAAGCTGAGTGGAGAGAAGATAGAAAAGAAGAGGCTCCAAATTTGAAAACATTAAGAACTGAATCAATTTCAGATTTCTGGTCTTCTACAAACTTAACAATGAGGAAAAATAACTAAGAATTTACAGCACAACAAGCATTGTGGCTCTCTCTTTTAAAAGGGGCAGCATTATGTGTTTTCCGTGCCCATTGTGCTATTTTATAGTACAATCAAGTAACTGTTACCTTTAAGTAGCTCTCAGTGTCTAAATGACAGAATTTCAGCTCATCGTCTGGGCTTTGACTGGATTCGTGTGAACCACAGATTTTATTTGTCTTTTAGTTTTTCTATTGTAGATTTGATGACCTAGTTGGGATTTCATTCTGTTGCATAACTTTGTCAAGCTTGAGCAGTTTAACAGATGGCCTTGTATTTACTACGACTGAAATTCAAAAAAGTTTCAAGCCATTGGGCGTTTGCCAATTGGTCAGGATGGAAATAAGACAAAAAAAAAGTTTGACATCTGTTATGAATCAGTTTTTCTCACGCTGTGTGGTCATCACCATCAACATTCAGAAGATGATTCTGGGTGTGGCTTGTGTTGACCTTCTGCTCCCCCTCATACAGCAGCTCTTCAGCTTACATTTAAAGCTCAATGGAAAACAGTCCAGACAGAGAAATGGAGATTTGGGAAGAAAATATAGAAATGGCTTCACCATTATTGCTTTTTCTTTTTTTTAAGCAAAGAAGGTTGAAATTTAAAGTGATCATCTTTAAGAATCTCTGGTTCACATACAACACCGCAGAGTTTTGCAAAAATATTTATGATGAAAATTGTTACTATTCCAGAAAGTAAAAGTCAGTTTTGTGAAATATCTAAGTCAGGGCCTGAGTTTCTCCAAACATGGTGCTACAGGTTATGTTAAAACATCAATATTATTCATATATAATAAACAGGACAGAAACTGTGTGGTTTATTGAAATGCAACTTTGCAAAACGTTTTCACATAGCTGTTTGTTTTAGAAGGAAGCTCTCTGCTTTCGCTTTCAAAAGAAGCCAATTAAGTTTCATTATACATTACAGCACCAATTCATAACACCTTTCACCTCAAGGCAAGTCATTTCAGTTCAATCATACACACATTCCAATTGATTCTAGTTATCAATAGGGATCCAACAATCCAATATTTTCACTTCTGATACTGAAAAACAGCACTGAAGTGACTTTTTTTTTGCAAACAGACTGAATTACAAGTTTATTTGGTAACTCTGTACCTACAGCACACGTAAGTACACCAATAGTTTCACAAGTTTGGTCAAACATGTAAAAACAATTTTAATTTGTTCAGTCAGCGCAGTTAGGAGTAAAACAGCCAATGTAAACTGACTAAAATAGGTTGCCTATGTTGGTCAAACATGTAAAAACCTGCAACAAACCTTCAAAAGGTTCAGAAAGTCCAATTGATGTCCCTCAGAGCACAAAAGCATAGAAATAGGCTGAACAGATCTGACCTTATGGTTCGGGCACATTGTCACCGATACCTGATGTAGAACTTTTTTTGATTTCAGGACCAGTAGAGATATTGATATTAGAACAAAAACAAAACAAAACAAAACAAAAAAAAAAAAATATATATATATATACCAATTCATTTAAATTACACTTCCTTTTAAACGGCAAGAGCGGTAATAAGTCTAAATTTATTAGTACAGATGAATGAATACATTTTAAAAGAAAGGTCAATTAAAAAAAAAGATCTTACAAATAAATATATGTGTTTTGTTACACCCTTCTGTTTTTACCCATGTCGAGCAATACACACAACCTAAGTAATATTTTAGCAAGAATTGTGGAAATGCCTGGTGTCCAGCTCTACTGCTGACAGAGTAAGAGAGAGAAGTGATCCTCTATGGAAGCATCTCGTTTGGTTTATCCACTTCCTGTGGATATGGTGAGATATGAGAGATGTATCCAATGTCAAGGCCTGTCGACTACGTTCACATCTCATGGGATTCTCCCACCATTGGCTCAACAACTCATCTTTATCTGAAAAGTTGCTGCTTGTTTATCTTCAGGGAGGAATGAGACCTCCCTTCCTATGCCAACTCCTTTCAGGAAACTAAAACGGATTTCTGGAACAATCCGATCCAGGTTGTTGTATTAAAAAAAAAAAAAAAAAAGATCTAGTCAGATTGCTTGGCTTACTTTACAGTCTCTGTAAATGTTTGTGGTCTGCATAAACTGAGGGGGTAAAGTCAGCTCCCAGCCAGGAAATTAAATTAGTGATGAACCAGTAAAAAGTTGTCTGCCAAGAACAAAACCACCAAAAGCATCTTTGAAATTTCCCAAAATGATGAGACCGTCTGTAAAAGCCACACACGAATAAAATGAGGAATAGAGAAAAACCTGCGTAAAGCCACACAAATGATGAAGTATGATTCTCAATTTAAAATATAAGCCGTCGTGTTACACAGTGGCCTGGGTTGTTTATGGCTTGTTCTCTTTTCACGGGAAACGAGAAGCTCAAAATAAAGGTGATTCAGTTTAAGGCGGAGGCTAGTTTACATCTCAGGGGATTTCTTCATTTACCACAAACGAAATGCACAAAAGGTTCAAGTTTTGTTTGCTAAAAATATATATTAAATGCAAAAAATTGAAAAATGTTGTATTTGTGGATCAATTGGCCTAATTAGGCTACATTCACACAGCAGCTCTTGATGCTAAATTCCAATTTTTCACTGAAAAATTCATATTGCTCATTAAATGTGACCGCAATCAGACTTGTGTGTGAACGGTTTGTCACCCCAAAACAACTCGTATGCACAGAAGAAGAAGGTAGGCGTCGTAGATCGTAATGTTTGTGGAAGTAATAATGGACGCTGCCGTCTATGGATCGATTTTAAAGTCGTTTACCGATGAGAGACAACAGGATTGTCACAAGAAAATATAAGCACGACAAATAGCAAGGGGCTTTTTGTGGAGAGTTGACTGCAATTTCCCGTTTGGATGCGTAGTCAAAACCAACCCTTCATAATTTGTTTTCGTAATAATTGTAGTTGATTCAGTAATTATTTACATCTGGATTTATTTATTGCGTCTCGTTTCTTCTGGTGCAGAATTATGATGCAGGTCTCGTGTCAAGGACACAAAAGTCGTACAACATGCGACATGACCTTTCAGAATCCAGAAGCTTTGAAAGCAATCTGATACATATCCAATTTAGTTCCACATGGGGAAGATGCACAAATCGGATTTATTTATTTTGGAATTGGGCTGTGAAAGAGTCGGATATGGGTGACAATTAGGCCTGTCGCAATAAATTTTGCTGGACAATAAATTGTCCCAGAAGTTACTGCAATAAGCAATAATGTCGTTTTGAGACAATTTTCAAGTAATATAATAGTGATGGCATAATAATGCAAGACACATTCTCAAAGATCAACAATGTTCAAATTTTAATGAACATTTAAGGCTGGAACAAGAAGATATTTTAAATATATATATAAAAAAAAAACAGAAACAACAAATAAATTGAAATATCTAAAAAAAATTGATGTTAAAAAAAGTTATAGATGAGACTAATTTACCAGACTGAAGACTTTTGTCATCTAGTTTTTAGTAGAAAAAGAGAGAAAAGAGAAAAATAGAAAAATCTTGCAAATAGAAGTTGAGCTTTTCTTAATTTATCATGCGATTAATTGATGTATTGCTTATTGCGACAGACCTAGTTGCAATTACCTGTTGTGTGCACGCAGCCTAAATGCCATGTCTTTTTTTTTTTGTAAACCACAATAAAAAAAACAAGCCATCATGTAGTTCATTTTCTGCTAAATATGGGCATGACCTAATACTAAAGAAAAAAACACACATTTGTCCAAATAGTTAAGAAGGTACCCAGTGTTGGGCCAGCTCGGTCCTGACCACCATTAGGAAGGTATGCAGAATTATAGTTGGCAGGAAAAGTCATTTCCTTTCCAGAGGGCATTGTGTTATTCTCTGTCCATATTATGAGTCATGGTCTGAGCTGTTTCCAGTTAGCCTCAACCCAAGAAAATACCAGAACAAAGAGAGCTAGCTGCAAGTGACAACACAGTCCCCAGAGACACAAACCAAACACCGGGTAGGGATGTTGTGCGACTCCACAAAACCAGATGCCAAGTCGCAAAAGCAGCGTTTGGGGATGATCGTTTTAAAACATTCAGATCTAAGCTTGAGGAAAGCAGCCAGGCTATTATGCTGGCAGTTTATTTTACGTGGGGACTTGTTCTTGGCTGCAGTAATCAAGATAAATGTTTTGTGAATGATGCCCGGCACGGAGCATGTTTTCTGTGAGAGATTGCAGAGGATGTTATTACAAGTGACTCAACACAGCGGCCCGATGACCACAACCCACTCCGTATGTTTACACTGAAAAGACCAGCTTTGACTCATTTTGTTTTTTGGTGTGTCCACTGATTTAAAAAAAAAAAAAAAAAGTGTTTACGGTTATTTAATTTTACTGAGACCAAAGGACCGTTATTTGTGCTTCATGGTTTCCCTCAGAAAACTTGCTAAGCCTGGTGGTTGGGTGCTAGGGCAGTCATTCAATCAGTGGCCCATCATGTTTTTGAGTTAAAAAATGTTTAAAGTTGACAGGAAATTTGAAAATATCATTTGATAATTGTGTGTTATTGAAAGACTGGAAGATTAACATCTGAACACCAACTATAAAGTCTTAAAAAATGCAAAAAAAAAAAAAAAAAACCTTAAGAAAACAATGCTTAGCCTGGTAGGAGAACAAGTAAAGTCTGGTGGCCCGTCAGGCTTGTAATACATTGGGGGAAACCCTGAGGTCTGTTTAACAAGTTGGTGTAAAATGCCGTAAAAGAAGATTAGAAACTGCAGCTCTGAGGAGAAGCTGTGCCTCGAAGGCGGAGCTAGGTCCAACCAGGCGTTTTGCATAGCCATGGGAGTTTCAAGGATTTCTTAAACATGCATAAAAGAATCAAGGCTATATTCCAATATTCCATTTTAGATGACAGAATAACATAACACGACATAAAGCTGAACAACTATGTTACATAATAAAGCCCCTTTAAGAATAAAAATAATCAATGGTTCAACTACAAAAACAAATAAGTTATACCAAGATGCATCTGTAAACTTTTTTTGTTAGGTTCCTTTATTGAAGAGCCTATCAACGCTAGTACCTGCCTTCAGATCCCCATCATGTGATAGGGAAATTAAGTAAAATACTCTGGGATTAATAAAGTATTTTTAAATTGAAGCTGAGAATCTGAAACATGTGATGCTTCTCTGGTGAGATCTGAGATGTCAGCTGGAGACAGAACAAAAGTAAAAGAAAGGAAAATATGTGACGAACGGAAGCTGCATTATTACTACAGTGGGAATAACACGCAGTAGTAAGTCAGTGTTCGCATTACGCAGCAACGCGCTCTGCTCTCTGTGCCGTCATGCTGGGCCACACAAACCAACAGGACAGCGCAGGACTCAGTGTTCCAGAAAGCCAGGGAGCGAGCGTCGTGTCGCCTGCATTCATAACCCTGACTCTCAGCCCTTGTGGAAGCTGTTAAAGACGCATTGACGTGTGTTCAGACAGCCTGTGGCGCTCGTTTAGTCTAACAACCAGCTAGAAAACAGCAGGGAGCTTCAGGGGAAGGGAGCCAAACCTGAAGTGTAACAGGAAATGAATTTATTGAGGTTTAACTAAAATGAAGAGTAAAGCTATTTTTTTTTTATTTTGTACATATTCTGAGATCAGCAGGACTCCAGCTGCAGGTGAGCTTTCTGTAATCTGTGATTGCAACTCCAGAGCACAGCCATCTGCTCCTGCTCTAAAAGTCTATAAATACACACAGCGGAGTCACGCACCAGCAACGCCACAACACACTTTCCTCTGAAGAGCTGGAACTGAATAAGATCCGGGAATGAAAATATTTCAAAAACTACCTTGTTTTGTTTTTTCAAACCATAAAAGTCAAATGCTGATTTCCTCTTTCTTGTTATATCTCAACAGAACTGGTTTGAATGAACAATTTGTGATCTCTGATTCAAGTGCTGCCTGGCTCTGCTTAAAAATATCACATGGTTGCATGTAAAATATTGAACACAGCAGATTGGAAAGTGGGGTGACAGATACTAATAAAGTATCCAAAATTAGAAGATATTCCACACTGTGATAAAATATTGATCGAGGAAGCTGTTCAATATTGAAATGAGATGAAGGGCGAAAGAAAACATAAGAAACTCTTGTATCGAGAGACAAGAAAAAGAAAAGTGATCAGTGCTGAAAAAGGCAGAGGCCTGGAGGGAAATCCCATCAGAGGCAGATGGGATGAGTCAGAACTGTTGTTGGAATATTCATATTTGATTCACACAACCACAAGACGTACTAAGGGCTGCACAAGATCTGGAAGACATTTAATTGTGATGTTACTGCTGAAAATTGGGTTGATTAAGTCAATTAGTTTTCCCCCAAAGTATCTGGTTACCATTAGTAACACATTATACACTCATGGATTAAAATCCTGTAGTGAGACCAATGTCTCTCAACTCAATCCAGTGCAGGTCCAGGTCCGTTTTAGGTTTTCCAATAAGCCCCTGGACCAGGGGTCCCCAACCTACGCCCCGCGGGCCGGATCTGGCCCGCCACGTCATTTGGTCCGGCCCCCTGAACAATGCCGGATCTGGCCCGCCTCCTCATACCAGAGAGCATTCAGTGTTTTTTTTTCATATATTGTATTTTCTGGTTTATATGTGGATTTTTCTTCAACCACCAGGGGGGCTCTTGAGCAGATGTGAAACTAACTTTCCCTCAATGGAATATATACTAGTCAGTCCCAGTGACCGTTTCACTCACGGTTTTTTCCATTTGCATTCTGGGTAAAAATCTATCTAAAAGCACGAATGTGTCATCGCGCATCCAAACCCACCCCCCCGCTCAAAAAGAATTTTCTAAGGTTTCTTTCTCCAAAAACTAAGACCGGCCCCCGACCACAGAAAGGAACAGCTATGTGGCCCTAGCAGGAAAAAGTTTGGGGACCCCTGCCCTGGAGGATCCAGAAGAAAGGGGCAGGAGAAGGTCAGGAGGTCAGATGAGATCAAGGCACTATGATAAAGTAAATAGACTTTATTCCATACAATAAAACTCAATTATTTAACAATCATAAAATACGATTTTATTTTATTTTTTTAGATTCAGTCTCAAAAGCTGCATATAAATGAAACTATAAAAATAAATATTCTTAATGGAAACAGTGAGGCCTTGTGGGAAAAAAAACAAAAAAATTTTTGATAAAGTTTTTGCGCTGGGATGAGGTGGTTTTTTCAGCCCTATCAAAACACTTTTTTTTCATGTCACGAGTCACATGATCAACAACCGGATGTTACTATTGCCGAAAACGAAGAAGACGACAACAGGAAATAGGATGCTGAATGATTTTTTTTTGTTTTTTTGTTTGGACAATGTGCAGCTACCTCCACCAGCACAGCATCACACAGTTCATGAGAAGTTGTGTTAGTCCAACAAGTTGAATCCATAACTCTTCTATTTAAAAAATAAAAATAAAAAAATCGCCAACTGCAGGATTTCCCCAAAATGCCGCATATATAGCAGCTCCTAAGTCTAAGGGGCTTGTTGCTCCAATGCTTGAATAAGTCATGGATTGAGGTCTTCACTTTTACACACCCACATCTCATTCATCTCCAGATACAGATAAACCAGCATTCACAGCAACATGAGCAGCTTAGCTAGCGGCAGCTTAAGGAACAACTTGTGCCGCAAAAACCAACACCCTCATTTCAGGAGTTATGCTTTATAAACCCTAAATATAAACCCTAACATACTAGTCAATGCACGATGTTCTGAGTGATGGTGAAGCACAGACATTATTATATTAGCAGGAAATTAAACCCCTGTGTGCTTTCCACTGCTTGAGACACTGAGGTCAGCATTACTTGGGTGATATATTGCCAATTAAAACGTGTCTTTATTAATCTTCATGTAAATTTGAACCAAATTTAATACAGAACGGTTCATATATACCTGCATACAAGCGAAGATTATACACAAACGCATGCTGAAGCTTTCCCATTGGTCTAATGTTAGGCTATTTTTAGCCCTTGGTTCACTTAGCCAACAAAAGTGCTTCAGTTGTGAGAAGAAAAAAAAAAAGAACTGTCTCAGCCCTGACACAGAACACAGCTTTCCACTTCTCTCCACTCAGCAGCTAAAGCAACAGACAAGCAACCTACAACCTGCTGAACACAACCAATCAGGTTAAACCATGCAATCAGCTCTTCCTTCTATACAATTGCTCTGTATGCATTTTACAGGACAAGATAGCAACGCATCGCTCCCATCTGTCATCCTCCAGGCTAAACTGTCAACTTTGTTAGGAGTCGAAGATCCAACAACAGAATCCAGGAAATATGACTAATCTTTTATCACCACACCTATTTTTCAATAACTGTCACCCATGAACCGCAGAGAAAAACAACATGTCCAGAGACATCCCGTGCCTCTGGAGTCCTCTGGTTTTCATGCCATCGTTTCAAAGGAAAAAACCAAACAGGTAACTCAAATACCTAAAGCACTGGGTCATCAGTTGAGGAGATTAAATGGGGTCTCTTCTTAGAGCTAATCAACAGTTCAGTAAAAAAAAAAAGTGTTGAGATTAAGAAAACAGGCTATAAAATGTTCACTCCACAACAAAACTTGATCGAATGTGGGATTTGGTGATGGTGGGTTTTCACAGCACGCTTCATGTCAAACAAGGAGACTTTAGGAGCTTGGGTCGCTGCAGGAGGAAAAGTCACAGGCTGACATCTGGTGAGAAATACACAACCAAGTTGTGTATTCCTCGCTTTGACAGCATGACATTTGGAAAATCCATCATCCTAAGAAAGCACTTCCTGTTCCTTGGTATGTTGGTAAGCACAAATGGAGGCGAGGGGTCTAGGGGGAAGTCAAGACGTTTTACCTTTTGTTCATTGGCCTAAATGTTTCAATGGATGGAAATACAAACAAAGCCAAGATGCCAAAGGCAGGAGGTTAAAACTGGAGACGAATAATAGACAGCCTGTGTGTCTACTGCTACTTAAAAAAAGGGGTCAATGCACAAAAAATACCAAAAGGTTTTTATTATCGTGTAATCCATGTTGCTAAAGTGTTAATTACTGAATTATTTTGTTATTAAAACTATTCTCAAAATACGCGATGGTAAGTTATAGCCTTCATAAAATGTGGTGGACAAATTGCGTGTATGTGTTGAATATCTCACATGTAATGTACATTTAGAGCTCATAAAGTTCATTCCCCCCCCCCCACTAAATTAATGATTTGGCGACCTGAAACTGAGTTTCTACTATCAAAGAAATAAGTAAAACACGGTCTCCAGGGGGTTTTATAGTGAGTTCATTAACTTAATTCGAGAAGACAGACACCTGGAACAACTTTTGAAAACTGCGTCCATCACTCGAGCAGAACCACAGCTGTCCTGGGCGTGAATGAGCTCGTTTGAACTGTAAACAAACACGAAAACTGTTATAGCGAGAACCGCTTACCTTTCACCCCAAACACCAGGCAAGCTACGAGAAGTTGCGCCCAGAAGAAGTAACGCGCCAGCTCCTCCATGGCCGCTGTTTCCCTCGGTCGGAAAAAAAATAAATAAGAAGCTGCAGTTTGTCAGTCTGCGGGACAACGACTCAGTTGGAGCTCCGCGGCGGTTTGGTTTGGACGCTGTTGCTGCGGAGGCTCGAGCACGATGAACTCCCAGTCAACAGGCGGAGAGAAGGAGCACGTGCGCATCAGCTCCTAGCCAATAGCGGCCTGTTATTTAATTTTAGCTCCACCCACTTCTTAGGGTCTGGAAAAACAGAAATCAATAAAAACCGAATTAACCTTGAAACTAGTGCATTTAGGGAAAGAGCTGTATTAGTGCAACTACTGTCATATCAGAGTATTTACCGGCCTTTTATGTGACTGGCCAACACGAAGTACTCCATAACGGAGGAGGAGTGAGAAGGACATTTGCTTTATAACAATTTTATTTTTTTACAAATTTAAATAGAATCCATTTGTGTGTAATTTCATCTCAGTATAGACTCAACGGTCACTTTAATAGGTACACTTTGGCTTTACTGGACTCTATCTCTTTACCTATCAACTGGATTTCAGTCCGGGTGGTCATGTTAATATTCACTCACAGTTGGTTGCGCTGCACATCCAGGATGTGAAACTCCCTTTGAAACACATGTCAAAAGTGCTCAATTGGATTGATATCTGGTGACTGTGGAGGTCATTGGAGAACAGTGAATATTTTTTAAATCTCTTCTGTAATTTAGGTGAGCTTGTCTGAAGTGCAGCTCTTGTGTTTTGTTCTTAGCTGCTGTGTCAAAGTCCTGACTTGAATCCCATTATTATTCTGTGGAGAGGCTTGAAATTGGATGATGCTTCACACTAAAAACTTGAACCATCTTCCATCAAAGAATGAACAAAAACAAATCTAATTTAGATGTAGAAGGCCAAAAGAAACATAAACAAAACACTTGCTGCATTTCCAGTGACTATATCATTGCAATATTTGGCATGTTGACAATAAATTTGCTTCATGGAAGCACACCAATTAAAAAGAACAACTTGTTATTCAATAAAAAAAACATTTTGCAGCTATGAGGTGATTTTTTTTGTTATTTTGCAAAACTGCAGTGAAAACCCTTTTTTCATATCACGAGTCACGTGATCAACAGTCAGATGTTACCATTGGCGCAAACCACAAAGAAGAAGACGACAGGAAGTGGTAGAAGGATGATGGCCTGATGAAGGCCAATAAGTCATTAAAAAAAACACAAGTTTTTTTAATGACTTATTGTGTGAACAAACTTGATTTAACAAAGTTAATTTTAATTGCGTTTCTTGTTTAACGGAAACACCGCAATTGCACAGTTGTGATTTTTGTGCCCATATGTAATGGAAATGCAGCTACTGTAATTGTCAAGTGGTTCAATTCAAGTGTTTAAGTACAGAATGACTGAACACCACAAATTTCAGATTTTCATTTCTAAAAACAAAACATTTACAACTGTTATTTTTCTACCACTTTTGAATGATGTTCTATTATGTATTGGTTTATCAAGTTAAATGCCAAGAAATTCAGTAGACAAATTCAAGGAATGATAATACACAGCAGTGTATATGTAGAGATGTTAAATGTTAAAAAAAAGAGGAAAAAAGATAAAATCCCTTTGAAGTTCAAATCAAATCCAATGTTTCATTGTACTTACTGTACAATTTGGTTTATATGCAGGTGTTTCTTGCACTGAGGCAACAAAGTGGGTCAGAGAGATTTATTGTGATCTGAAGAATCTTTTCAATGTGCTTCAAGTCTTTTTCGCACAAAATTTTGAAGGCAATAACACATAAAACTCGAACCCAATTTTTTTGTAACTTCAGAGAACGAGATGACTAAAAACTGTTTTGGGAGGCGTCTTCCTCTCGTCCTGGAACTGACCTTTCCCTGTAGATTACTGGACTTTTAAACAGCAGCTGCCTCAGAAAAAGTCAACACATTTCCAGCGGCAGTGTAAATCTAACCTTTTTCTGTAGCCTAGTAACAAGCCAAGGCAATTTAAATGTAGCTTATCTCACAAGTAACGACTTGCTCAAACCCAGTAGATGAAGGCGGTGACGGTCAACTGTCATCAGATTTCCAGCCTGGCTTTATTTCTGCTCCCATCGTGTTTACAATGAACACTTACTTTAAATGATTAATGACTGACTTCATTTGGGATAATGTTGTGTGAAACACAATGTCCCTTCACAACAAATTGCAACTTTTACAGCATTTCTCTGTGTTTGTATTTGTAAGATTTAACAATGCCTCACACTTTGGGGCATCCTTGGAAATATTTCATAATCAACACTGGCTAAAATACATAAAGGAAGACAAAATAAAAGGACAGATCTGGCTTGCTGACATTTATTACTGGTCAACTGAAGTGAGAGTCCACAGCAGCTGAGTCGTCTGATGTTGCTCTCAGAAAAAAAAGCCCCCTCCCACTCCTAACCTTTGCAAAGTTTAGGCCGTAGAATGGGCTTCCCATCATGTAATGATGGTGGAAATGAATGGCAGAGGTGCAGTGTGGTTAGATTTGTCTGAATTCAGTAATTGAAGCCATGTTTTACTATTAAGAAAAAGGAAATGCTCGCGAAGGGACTTGCAACTGTGCACCTGCAATGTTTCACTTCTCCTGACCTCAGAAGAAAAAAACAAACATAATTGGTCCTCTATAAGCTTTTTTTCCCTTCCATCATCAGTTTTTCCCCCCAAAAGCATAAAAGATCAAGCGAACATAATAAAATAAAGGAGCTAAGATAATCCTTCATTTTGATATTTACATTTTTACAGCTTCTGTGAATTAATTTGAGCCGTGACAAGTGTCTTCGTACTTAAGCCAAGTGGAATGCACATGCAAACCCATAAATCAACAACGCCCTCTTGTGGTCAAAAGGGAATTATTTAAACTGAAAAAATAAAATAAACAGTGCCATGCAATATTATCCACACCCCTTTATCATTTTTCCATTTTCTCACAGTAAAACCACAACAACGGGTATATTTTATTCGGATTGTATCACTTAGGCAAATATATTTTAGTACGTATTGTAAAATATCAGAAAGAGAATTCATGATTTAAAAATTATTCAAAAGTAATAAATAATGTGAAAACTGTGGGGTACAATAGCATTCAGGCCGCTTTAATTTAGTCCTTGTAAATTAAATCCAATGCAACTTTTCATCTTCAGTTGCCAAATTACTCTGCCAAATTAACAAACAGAGCTCAGATGTGTGTAATTTGATCTCAGCAGTTTTGTGAGTGTATTAAATGTTTGTTTAAAAAAAAAGACAACAACTTTGAAGTAGCAAAACCTCTATGGTTACAAAGAAAAACGAAGAGTCAGAATGTGAAGTCAGCAAGTCTGGGTCGGTCCAAGGCTTTGTGAGTTAAGTGGTTGTTTTAAGGCCTCCACACCACCAGGGGGCAAACGAGAGCACCAAGCTGGCATAATAGATGTGTATATTTATATATCCAAAATAACATTGAATAGTAAAAGCTAAATGCTATTACACATGGAAAACAATTTCTCTTGTTCTTATAGTAGTTACACAAATAATGGTTAACCCTTTCCTGTTAATGACTGCTCTCATCCACCATCATTAGCATTATTTGTATCTAGCTTCCATCCTACCAGTGTTATGGCTATCGAGTTTAACCTTGCAAGAGTTAAAAAAAAACTACATAAAAAATATTTCACATATTATTTAAACAATTTAAAAGTAATATCACTAAATTTACAGTAAACATGGTAACAAGTTCGATATTTTATATTTCCTCGACAGCGACAGCAACCATCAACAGGATGAGATTAACCATTATCTGTGTATAGCCATTATCTGTGTAATAACAATAAAACAATATGAAAATTGAATATGACAATTGCATTTAGTTTGTTCTATTGAATGTCATTTTAAATATAATATATATATTTTATTATGCTCTTGGGGCCCCCTGGCAGTGTGGTAATTTACTTTTAAAAAATGAACAAGTTAAACGTCACATTCTTCATTCCCAGCTAATTGTGTGCAATGTTTCTTTCTTTAAACTTAACAAAATACACTACTTGTGTTATATTATTGTCATTATTTTTACGGTAAAAATGTAGAATGGTTTAAACAATGTGAAATAAGGCACTTAGAACTGAACTTTACCCATTTGGCCTAAGTTAGTCTGCAGAAATTTATACTACATAACTGTCTGTGGTGACTGTTTTGCTGCTATTCTTTGACTTTATTCAAGATTTATTTATTTATTTATTTTACTGCGGATTGTATATTCAAAGTCTTTTAAATAGATCCGCCACTCAGAATTAATTAACCTACAGCTTTTGTTTTTGCTTTTAATAGAATCTACTATAAGTTTTGTTTAGTTTGTGAACTTCTGTCTGCTCTGCGCCCACGCTGGAAGTCGAGTGTTATTCAGAAGGATTATGTAAGTATTTCCTGTCATCAGTGCACATATTTGTGACATTAGTGTTGAGCAGTCATGGGGCCTGTGTCTGACCAATGAATTGGGGAAGAGAAGTTACTGTAAATTGAGGTACTGTTCAGTAGGAAGTATCACTGTCTGCTGTGGTACCTTATGGGGTTGTTGGACGTGCTGGTTTATCAGGGGGGTAGCTAACTCCACAGAAGTCGGACATTTACCCCATACGGAAGGGACGAATAAACATATAACACCTACGTAATATGAGAGCGAATAGAGCAACATGTTTAAATCCTACTAAATGTGTTGTAGAAATCACGTCTCTAGTGTTGTGGGAGGACCAAAAGCTTAATGTCGGAGCTTTATTAGAGAGCCTGAAGGCATCTTGAGCTGGCGACTTGGTTGGTCAGTTTCTCCGCTGTGTGAAGTGGAGACGGAGCTGCTAGCGAGTCCGTGACTCAAGTTACAACTCTGACAGACTCTTAAACACTATGGTAAGTCCGGAAGTGTCCGTTTCCTGAACTTTAGAAAACTGTTAGGTTTCAAATTTTGACGTCAGCATCTGCTTCTCGGATTCTTAGAAACACAGTTTCTCTCCCGTCCCTCACAGGAAGAGTTTTACCTGGAGCAAAAGACAGGCGGAGAGCGAGCAACCTGTTGAGGCTGGCTGCTCGGTCTCCTGTCACGCCTTCTGGATGTAAGTTTTGGGAAAATTGGTGTTTTCTCTGTTAGTAAACCCTTTGTAGTGTATCACTATTTAAACTTCCATTTATTTTGTGTTTTTCCCTACCAGCTCTCAAGTAAAATTCACTGTCTGAACTGCTTTGTATTATCCCAGCTCAGACAGAAAGGTGAGTCAAAAGTCTTGCTTAACAGTCATTTAAATCCCTCGCGTGAACTTCGTCGTTGATTATTTACGGACTAAAGAAATACCAAATCCATATAATTTCTAATTATATTGTGAGAAATTTCTTTGGAGCTGTACAGAACTTATAAAAGGACAAACGCATAAGCTGTTCCTTGGTTAAAACGTCCATAATTACCAGAGGGATAACCATTGTGAAGCTAATTAGGCGAAGTTTATTTATATGTAGCTGAAGTTGTAATACTTTGCCAGTGGTTCCCAAAGTAAGGGTCGGGACTCCTCTGGGAGTCACCAGTCATTTCTCTTTATAAATTACATATTAAAAAAAGAAAACAGAAATTATAATAGTAAAGCATATATTAGGAGATATATTAAAAATAATAGTAATGCTTTAAAAGGTAGAAGCAATGTATTGACGGGGTTAGAGGCAGTTTGTGCTGTCATTACATTCCGTTTAATTCACTTTGTATATAAAATATATGTAATAGTCTGCAGACATGAGTTTCTTCCATGGTTATTTTTTTGGAAGGAAGCCATTATTTGGACATTGAGATGTTCAGTTAAGATACTGGAAAGTATAGAAAAATGATTAAAAAATTTTATTATAAGTATGGCAAGGTGCAAATAAGTATGGGAAAATATAAATTAGTGTAAAAACTTAGTTTTTGAACAGTTCAATTTTTTTTAAAAGATTCATAAGTTGTTTTTTTTTCATAAAATAAACAACCGTTTTGAATTCCTTATGCACTGGTGCCTAAACAGTGTCATGTTTTTGTGATGTCAAAGAAATGAGACCAAAATAAATAATTTCACTATCTTTTTTCAGCTGAAAATAGGCATCTTTTTTCCAACGCAAAATCTAAAAAAAAAAAAGAAATTAATAAAAAATATATATGTTTATGCTTTGCTAAAGTACATTTTCATTCAAATTCAGCATTAAGCTTTCTTTGGAAAAGTCTGTCAGCATCCCAGGCTTTTCCAAAACTTTGTGTTTTCTCTGGTGAAGCCATTCTTTTCTTTATTTTTGACTTCATACATCAACTCAGTAGTAATTTAAAAAAAATGATTTCATTTGTCTTCAAATCTCTAGAAGACTTCTGGAAATTTAAGGTCAAAACTGCCTGGAAATTAATTAGAGGTACTCCTAAGATCTAACTATTATGCTGCCACCACCGTGTGGTTTTAGACATGTCTGGATGTTATCTTGTGTAGAAAAAGCTTTTGTCTTGCAGAAAATAGAACGAATGCAACCTGTAGAAACCAGCCAGTATCAATCAGAAATTACTGAAAGTGTTTCAGTGTTGCTGTTCGCCTCTTGGCAGGCTCCCTGACCGGCTACATTTTCTTATTTTTTAAAAACTGTGATTTGTTTGTTTTCCCCGAAGCACCGTTCCCTTGTGTTTGTCATTTTCAGACAATAAAATAAAACATGTTATTGATACTTTTTCTATCTTTATATATAGAAAATGTTTTGAACACAGGCAATTAGCATAAAAAGTGTCCAACAAACAAACTCGACATTTGTGCTTAGTACCTAAAATTTTGTCAGAAGCCCATGAAGTGCTTTAAAAGAAAGAGATGAGGAAATAAAAATCTTAGCATTTTTCTTTAGACTTCTTAAATGTCCTTCTAGAAATATGCTAACTTGCTCTTGTAATACCATCCTTATTCTTTGAGCGTAGCTAGAGTCTCCAGTGTATTTTATTACTGTTTTATGTGACGTACCATCTCAAAACAGGGTTAATGGTGAAGTGGAAGGAAAAGAATATAAGTTTTCAAAAAATTTTCACATATGGAAATCTTGTATTGAGCCCAGTTTTAGTAAGTGGAGTGTAATCTTTGCATAAATGCAGGTTTTCTGTGAAGGTCTCAGGTGTAAGAAATAAATAAACTTTACATTTTGTTGGTCTATTGCGATAAAATACGCCAAAGTTAAAGAAATCTACATACTTCTGCATGTTTTTATTTTTATTTTGTGCTCATCACCTGCAGAACTAAAATTCCCACAATGATGATCCTGGAGGACAGCAACATGCAGACCTTTGGGTCTGAGCTGCCGGCCATGTTTGACGGCATGAAGCTGGCCGCAGTGGCTGCCGTCCTGTACGTCGTCGTGCGCTGTCTCAACCTGACCAGCCCGACCGCGGTCCCGCAGATCATCAGCCAGGACACGCCGCTCTCCCGCTACCTGCTCAAGTCCTGCCCCATGCTGTCCAAAGAGTGAGCTTTAGAGAGACCTTTCAGATTTGTTCGCTAAAACTCCTGAACCTGGATGATTTTTATAATCTAGAGCTTGTGATTCCCTTCAGGTACATCCCTCCTTTGATTTGGGGAAAGAGCGGTCACCTCCAGACGGCTCTGTACGGCAAGATGGGGCGCGTCAGCACTCCAACACCCTGCGGGCTTCGCAAATTCCTCCCAATGCAGGATGGAGCCACAGCCACCTTTGACCTCTTTGAAGCTCTAGGAAAGCACAGCACAGGAGGTCGGTAGCAAAATGACTTCAGTGATTAGGCGAGTCTGCAGACGAATAGGCGTTTCTAAAGGGGGATGTTTCTCACTGAACACACCTCATTAAGACAAACAGAAAAAAACTGGGTGATTCCCAAGAACCAGACACCTGATTGGACAAACAAAATCAAGCTTAGCAAAAACATGGCATGTTAGTCATTTCTGAAATGCCATGAAATTAACGTTTGTTATTCAACTCTTTTTTTCTCCAAATCACTAGCTTACTTCTCCAATGACATTTTAGGGCTATAGAAAAAAAAGAAGTGGTAAACCTTGGTGAAAAAACTCAGAAATTTAGAGACTGGTCTCAGAAACGTTCTAGAAAAATATTGGAAACAAAAATAATATTGGAATTTCAAAAGGGAAAAATTTTAACTTTTCAAACTCAGAAATTTTCAAAAAGTCGAACATTTTTGACTTTGGAAACAGAGAGCTTTCCATGTTTTTTCTGGAAAATTTCTGAGATCTCAGAGTTCAACTTTTTAAGGTCAGATATGTTTCTAGAACATTTCTGAGATTAATCTCAAAATTTTTCTAGCAAATTTTAAACTTTTCAAAGTCAGAAATTTTCAACTTTTCTCTTGAAAATGACTAAGATTGATCTAAATATTTAGGAGATTTTTGGTGGAAATTTACTCTTCTTTTTTTATATACATATATATCTGCAATGGCCCTAAAATAAGAGCATCAACATGAATCACACTGTTTTTATAACTAACGACAGTCGTGGCTCTTGCAGGAAGCCCCTCCTTCTGCCGCACTCCAACCAATTAAAATACAAACATTTATCTGATTTGTAGCAAAAAGCAGGTAATTTAGATAAAATAGATAAGATCTATTTTGTTTTCTAATTTTTGAGTCCCCCTCGCGTGTCTGCCCCCCTGGGCAACTGCCCATAGAGCACATATCAAAAATTCCCCACTGACTGTCGTTAGTGTTTTTTCAGAGATGTTTATAAATATGAAGGGCTAAATGTTGACACCTTGCCATTGCAAACCTGTTTTGGTTACTGAAGGAATGAAAAACTGACATAAGTAGTTAAAAACCAATAAAGATATTTTAAAAAGTCATTCAAAACATGATGTAACTTAAACCGGCTTTGAGGCAGAAATTGAACTGTTAACTTCTTTTTTTTTCCAACTTTTTAAAACAGACGAGTCATTTCTGTAAGTTTCTGAAAGACTTTTGCAGCAATCATTGTTTTCTCTTTTGAGTCCTGACTTGTGCCTGCCTGGTTTGTACGTCTGGCTGACAGAACGCATAAGATCTGTTCAGGATCAACTCTGCTGAACTTCATGAGGGGAGGATTCATCAGCTCACACGCACGCTGCTCACTTTGACACTCATGACTCCAGTTAGATGTTTTCACTTGCTTTCTTTGTTTGCATGTCAGACGATGTTACCATGGTAATCTGCCCTGGGATTGGTAACCATAGCGAGAAGAACTACATTCGAACCTTTGTGGATTACTCCCAGCGGCAGGGTTACCGCTGCGCCGTCCTGAACCATCTGGGAGCTCTTCCTGACATGGAGCTCACCTCGCCGCGCATGTTTACCTACGGTAAGTAGGGCTAACGACACGCTGTACTGCGAGGTGATGGTACTAGAGAAACAGATTCATTCCCAATGGGTTTACATGTTGTCATTTCTTAACCTGCCATACATTCAGAAAAGCATGTTTCGTTTTGTTTGTTTGTGTAATGTATATTTTCAGGGTGCACTTGGGAGTTTGGGGCCATGGTGGCCTACATCAAGCGCGCTTTCCCCCAAACGCAGCTGGTGGTGGTGGGCTTCAGTCTGGGGGGGAACATAGCGTGCAAATTCCTGGGAGAAAATCGATCCAACCAGGAGCAGGTGCTGTGCTGCATCAGCGTCTGCCAGGGATACAGCGCCCTCAGGTCTGTCAACGACTCGCATCGCACTACATCCCAATAATATGTTTGCAGGTTTATCATAGTTTTGGGCTTTATGTTATACTTTGTTTTTATTTTCGCCAGGACTTTTTGCCTAATTCAGTTAGTTTTACTGAAGATGCCATTTTCAAAAAATGTTTTCAATTATTGTTGAACAACCAAGTGCCTCTGGTGTTTTATCTTAACTTTTGCAGGAGCCATTTTACGGACTAGCGCAAGTACCACCAAGAGGAGTACAGAGTGGTGTAATTTGCCAACAGCTGCTTTAAACTGCTTGTGCTCAAAAGGCTAATAGTCTGGATTAGATTCATAAAAACAAAAACGAATCACGTTATATCTACAATTTCAGTATATTTTAATTAGTTTTATAAACGTAGACTATAGTTCCAGTTTACCGTTTGTGTTTACTTCAGTTGAAATGTTTTCTCAATTTCAGTTTTCGTTATTTCATTAGTTTTAGTTAACTGTGATGAACTCGGTAGCCTGTGGTTGTAACGTGATAAAACGTGAGAAAGTTTAAGGGCAAGACGTTGTGAGAATGAATTTCCCTCATGCGGTGTAGTATTGTGTGTCTTCAGGGCACAGGAAACATTCCTTCAGTGGGACCAGTGTCGGAGGCTTTATAACTTTGTGCTGGCAGGCAACATGAAGAAGCTCATCCTGTCACACAGGTTAGACACATTTTCATGGACAAATTACTAGTTTCAGATGCGCACCTAATCGGAAACTATTATGCCTTTCAGCTAGAGAAGATGTAGACGTGTTAATGTGGTTGCTGATGTTATTTAGTCGGCTTAATGCTCTAAGTTATCTCCACGCCGATCTCGGTTCCCAGGGGCAGCTTGTTGACCTCCAGCAACATTGGAGACACAGACCTCAACAAACTGTGCGCAGCCACGTCTCTGATGCAGATAGATGACAACATCATGAGGTGAGATGTTGCTGGGGTTAAAAAGTTGACACAGATGCAAATCTGTTCCAAACGCCTTGTGTCTGATGTTATCACACTTCAGGAAATTCCACGGCTACAACTCCTTGAGGGAGTACTACGAGAAGGAGAGCTGTGTGCACTACGTCCACAACGTGAGTCTGAAGCATCTGTGGTAAAATCTCTACTCTAAGCCATCAGTGCCTTTACTGAACGATTGTTCCTGTCGATTAACTAATGTAGAGTTGTTAGACACACATGTCTGATTTGGTTTCTGCAGGATAAATGTTTGAATGAATGCTGCTGAAACTAAGCTTGCAGGAGTAAACTGAGTATGAAACTTGCCTCCAGGTATCTGTGCCGCTGCTCCTGGTCAACTCTTCTGATGATCCACTAGTTCATCGGTCACTTCTGGCTATACCATACATGCTTGCAGGTTAGTGGTCAACTAAAAACAAACCCTCCTGTGGCTCCTATGCAGTATGACAAAAAAAAATTATAGACTTTGATCTTCCTCTTATTTGGTACTCCACAGTCTAGGGCTGGGCAATAAATGAATAACAATATATCACCATAGAAACGTCATCAAAGTTCAATAATTTCACTGAACACTGATCCAGAAACCGCATGGCATTCTGGGAGGTGTAGGCAGAGGAAAGGCTTTAGCCACTCAGCCTCTCACAATGAGCTAATGAAGGTTGGTGGCATCAATTCACTTGCTCACTCTTTGGTTACCTAGCAACAACCCGTTGAGTAACTTGTGCAGCAGCAGCTTCAGGTTTCGCCACCGTGCCTCATAACTGCTCTTAAAAAAACAAACACTGGCTTGGAGTGAAGACTATGGATAAAACAGGAAAGGTCATGCCTCCGGTTACTTAGCATTTAATGTTTTTTTTAACTGCCAAGTAAAAGATACAGATTGAAATTCCTCCAATTTCAGATTTTTTGCCAGGACTTGGTCTTTTTTCCGCTCAGCTCTCCATCCGCTTACTAAGACAATAACTTGTCCAGCGTAGTGAACAAACGTCCTTGCTTTGGTGTTGGACACACGTCATATTGTCTTAAGTGTTGATAAAGTTTTGCCGCATCATTCTCCTTAACACAGCTCCACTGAGGGAGTCTTGTTGAATTTTTCAGAGACATGTGATCCGCCTTGGCTGCTGGATTATACATAGAGCACTGTGTGGGTCTGTGCGCGTCTCCCTGGCCGTACTGCCTTGTCTTGTATCAGGGATCGACATGCAGTGGCTGCTGCGTGCGGCTAAATCATAAGCGCATCATAAGTTTGACATCGAGGAGTGAAATTCTAAACTTGATCTGTTTTACATGGAGATGTGAGCGCTTCAGTATAGGTTCTTTTCTATCTGGAGTTTTCTTAGAGTTCTGGATCTACGATGCTCCAGCAACATGTATAAGTCACATTTTTCATGAAACAACGACTTTACTGCAGAATTACGGACAAAACTGCAGCACTGTGCAGTGTGATCCAAAAGTATTAATACCCTGAGTCAATAATGTCTTACACCCAAAGTCTTTTGGGTATGTTTGTACCATGTTTGAACATCTAATTCAATTCAATTTCAAAAGTACTCTTTTCATCCCAAAGGGAATTTAAATGTTGCTGTAACTCATTAATTTAGATTCTTCAAGAGTGATTGAAGATCTTGAACTTGTTGCCACTTTTCTTTGCAAAATAACTCAAGATCCATGAAATTGGATGGCAAAATGAGGAAGTGATGCAAGTAATTTTGCATTATGGTATTATGTATTCGTAACTCGTTTGGTTTTTGCAGAATGTTCTGCAGAAAATTGGACATCAAATGTGAAGGTAAACTGTGTCGGACAGGAAATCAACCCGAGGTGTTTAGAGTAACAGAAGGGCAAAGAGCCTGTGGTTTACTTCTGTACGGAAAGTGGATTCAGCCGCTGCTTACTTCACTGAGCACTTTTAACCATACCCTCCACTCTGAAAGGTTGGGAACCTTAATTATTTATTGTTGGACAGACAAGACGGAGGCAGCTTTAATGACATGCTTGGAAACGCTTATCCAGAAAACCAAAGTGAGACAACGAAGGCCAGAAAGAGCATTTACTGAGAACTGTAAGCATGGCAGTCATGAAAAATACACTGCACTATCACTCAATAAGTCATATTTATGTAATCACTCATCCTGTTTGTGCAGTTTTGAACTTTACTGGTAGTTATTTACTTGAAGG